>NC_071315.1:3833675-4136570 GCF_027563975.2 Plodia interpunctella
TGAACTTGTTTTTCTTTACTAGTAATATAGTATGCTTCTGCAGGCGTCGCGACTACAACTCAGATTTTAAGTTTATTTCTACCATGTGTTTTACGAAACCAACTAAATTCAGCACACGAGACATCACTTTACCTAAATTGAGCTCTGTCACTGATGCTTTGGGGGTCTTTTGCCATATTAACCTGTAATTACACTGCCTTTTTCAACCTTCAAACCGGAACACAACATTGCAAGCACTGCTGTTCGACATCAGAAATAGATGAGAGTGAGGTACCTACCTATGCAGACGACCTTTATACCACGTTCTACATTCAAAATAGAATATCATAATAACATTTCCGATTTCTTGTCAGCAGGCACAGCAGCCGGCGACCAGTCCACCCTCAAAGTCCATTTTCCCAACGGAGGGTTCAACGTAGTCCGGGCGTCAGCTGATGACGATGTCAGATCAGTGCTGCGGCTGCTGGCTGCGAGACTGGCCGCTGGAGACAGGGTGTACGCCAATTGCTATGCGCTGCGGGCACGGAGGCTAACCACTGGCAAGGTAAATAAGATAAATATAGCTTGGAAGCTGGTAAGGATTGCGACTGTCCGGCCGTAAGTATACCAATGGTACATTATAAGAGATAGATCTCGACAGATGCAGCCATCTCACATTTAGATAAATTCGTTTTGGCTCCATCACTACTATCATTGACTTACATAGCTGTCTCTCTTCTGAGCGTTTTCTTGGTTGCTCCTACAGCTGTTAATTGTCGGAGCTCAGGGCCCGCTTTCCTACTTTTTCTTCTCCACTTCACTCAGTCTTCGGCGTCCCTAATTCCTTGTCACCCTTGACGACGTGGCTTACATGCATACCAAAGTAATAATAATATTTCCAACCGTTCCAGATCCGATGGATCCACCAGGACACGCCAGTGTCGGAGCTGCTCAGCAAATGGCCGGCGAGCGAGTGGAGGCTGGAGCTCAGGGTGCGGTACCTGCCCGCCAACCTGCGGGAACTGTGCGAAGCGGACCGCGTCACTTTCCACTACTATTACGACCAGGTACACTCGAGCGTTGTCCTCATTGAGACAGAGCGGTGCGATGCAAAGATGTCAACGTATGGATGTTATATGACAGTGTTCTATATGGATTACTAGCTGCGCCCCGGGGCTTCGCTACCGTGGGAATTTCTGAATTAAAAGTATCCTATTTGTTATTCCGAGTTATATTCTACCCGTGTACGAAATTTCATAAGAATCCGTCCAGTCGATTTTCCGTGAAAGAGTAACAAACATACATATATCCCCACAAACATTCGCACTTATAATGTTAGTAGGAGCCATCCATATACGTTCATTCATTTAATATTTTCGCGTCGCCTCGCATTGCGTCACTTTCTATCAATGAGAACGCGAGGTCAGCTTCAAAATGATATGTGAATTTAGAGCAGTCAAAGTTATAGGAGAATCTTAAAATCATACATAATAGAATAATTAATTAGAATCATCATACATTTGTCAGGACACAGGATGTTCACAATATCTCATTACTCATTGTTTAATATTTATATTCAGGGTGTTTAAAATTATCTTAGCTTGCTCGTATTGTTTGTTGAGAGGAGTGAAACTCCGGCGCTCCGCAAGTAATTATGTTTTGTTAGGATATAAGGGAGTTAATTGATGTGTTACGATTTTTCAGTTGCGACACGACTACCTCAATGCCAATCATCCTATGGTAGACCAGGATTTGGCTATACAAATATGCTGTTTAGAAATAAAGTGAGTTTAAGTATTGCCTAGTTCTAAGTATAATATAATTATATAGTTAAACAAATTTCTGTCTTGTTGTTGATTTTGATGTTTACCTACAATCATCTGCTGTACAACTGTGAAAACTGCATCAAATTTCACCCAGTAGACAAAGATTCTAAAAAAAATTGTTTTGCTTCTATTGGCTTCTATTAGTCCCATAAAGATGCCCCATAATTATTTTTCTTTATAATCTCTTATGTACAGACAAAGCCCGCTTACAGTTTTATTATTTGTATAGATATAGATAAATATAATGCTTAACATTCTTGTTAACTTATTTACCGAACGAGTTTGAAACAAAAATTGATGTTAATTGATATTCCAGGTACTTTTGTAAGGATAACCAGATATCCCTGGACAAGAAGTTCAACATCGAATACCTGGAGAAAGAGTTCGGCCTACACAAGTTCCTGCCCAAATCTGTGCTCGAAGCGATCAAACCCAAAGTGCTGAAGAAGGCAATACAGCAGCAATTTAAAAAGGTACATTATAATACGTTGAATCAATAAATATATTAGGACAAATCACACAGATCGAGTTAGCCCCAAAGTAAGTTCGAGACTTGTGTTATGGGATACTAACTCAACGATACTATATTTTATAACAAATACATATATAGATAAAAGATCATTTTCCATCATGACCCGACCGGGGATCGAACCCGGGACCTCGGGACCTCGGTGGCACAGTGGTAAGGTTCTTGCCACTGAACCGAGAGGTCGTCAAAATATGTTATATTATGATATGTTTGTCCATTGTTCATATATTAGTATGGACGATGGTTGATTATATATATAGTCGACCAATCGATATTTACTTGGTTTCTGCAGTCGAATTTCGAACGTCTTCGTAGTTCGAACGCAGGGTAGTTGTGGGTGCGGGGAGGGGGCTGCTCTCAAAGCTCCATGTGAAGTTAATCAAAGACTTGGGAAATATTAATCCATATACATGCATCACGTTTTTTTATATTTTGTTATAAATCTGATTTCGATGTCAACGCTGGTGCCTATTCCGTCTTTAACTAAGGTACCTACATACGTTACATATAATAATGTCCTGGGGGGCTACCATGAAATAAAAAACACGTAGCACGTCATTGCGTCCACACGTTTTCTTTTTACGCGAGCCGTACTCGATACGTGAGAAAGAGACGTGCGTGCGGACGTGAGTGACGTGTGGTTGCGACGCCGACACGGCAGGTGGCGACGCTGGGCGAGGCGGAAGGCATGCTGCGCTTCGTGCAGACGCTGCACGCGCACCTCGGGTACGACCGCGAGAGCTTCACGGGCGCGCTCGGCTCCGAGTGGGCCATCCCCGTCGAGCTCGCCATCGGGCCCGACATCGGTAACTCATTTATACTAGCTGCGCTCCGGGGCTTCGCAACCGTGGGAATTTCGGGATAAAATGTACTCTATGTGTTATTCCACTTTATATTCCCGTGTACCAAATTTTTCATTTGAAACAATCGGTCCAGTAGATTTTGCGTGAAAGTGTAACAACATACGCACATATATCCTCACAAACTTTGAGAAAGTGCCTATGAAGGTGTTAATTTCTTAATTAATGATTTGATTTGATAATAAAGAACTTTCGACGCCACAAACAACTAATATCGTTCTTAACATAATTCATTTCAATTACTTAATCTAGGTCAACACTCCAAAATATTTCATGATACTATTATAAATTAATTAACTTCTTCAGATATATCGTACGTTTCACACAAGGCAGGCGAGCCAGCGACATATTCAAAAATAGCATCGTTCTGCGACATAGTAGCCGTGCAAACCCTAAAGTCTAACTGTTCGCAACAATCACAAACACAGGTAACTTATTCTGGTTATAATTGATTTTTTACATTTATCTTAGGTATTTGATAATTTCCATCTTATTTTATAATAGTCGTTTCTACAACTTAAAAGATTTTTAAAAATATGTCAAGAATAGTGCGGATTATCACATAAAAGTATGGATTTAACAAAATAAGTTAATGTTTAATGCGAAAATAACATTATTATCCTTATGGCATTCCTCAAGGTAATATACTGGGACCAACGCCACTTGGTGTAATAATTTTACTGTATTTTTCTAATTCATGTAAAGTTTTTTTTAAATGATTTTTTTAATAAAAGAAATACACTATTGATTTCAGAGTGGATCTTGTGGCAAAGCAGCGCTTCAGTTGAGAGTGAAAGGAGCGACGGAAACGCTAACGATCACATGCAGCAGTGTCGAGGTAGATACTCTATATTATATACGTAATATCCTGATTGAAAGAAAAGCCGAAAGTCACTCATAACGGAAATCCAAAGAAGCTGACAAACTATAAACTGACGTAGACGTGAAATTGTAAAGATTGCATTTAAAATTAATTGTCCAAAGTTCAGTAGAGCGAAAGTACTGAATTTTGTTTTGTTCTTTGATCAATAGAAGAAATCGAATTAACTTTTCGGGAATAATCAGTCTGGACATATATAGACTGATATTCTTAGATATTTGGCTGTATCATTTGAACTGGTCTGATTGCAGGCTGCAGAAAGTTTAGCGGATCTAGTGGACGGCTACTGCAGACTGGTGACCGACTCACAGACCTCACTATGGAACAGAACCAGTAAGTACTTAGGGCGGGTTGCACCGTCAACTTTGACGTCTTCTTCGACGTCCGTCAACTTAAAAATCAACGTCAAATTTGACGGTGCAATTCACCCTTAATATCGGTTACAGGCCACATATATCTTCTGTATCTGTATGCACATTTATTTGGAATACAATAGAGTGTCTATTTATACTTTATACTGATATTTATACCTATATTTTCTGTAATCTATTTGTGTGTCATGTACATAAATAAATACAGGGTGGCTTTTTAAACAATAGTAAAATTTTCACAGCGGGTTTGCATGTTGAATTTAAGCTGGTATCCAAAGAAATCCATACAAAAAACTTATGATCTTCTGTTTTAAGTGTATATATGGAAAGTTGATTCACAATGATTTTGATCATGTCATGCAATGAGCACATTGTAAAAATGTTGAAAAAGCCACCTTAATATTTCAACAACGTAATATAAATTATCTTGTTTCTTATATTTCTATTTATTGAGTTTCACTTCATGTTATTTATATTCCCTTTTCTCTTTCTTTCAAGCAACCGTTTGGAAATCACTCCACTGTCAATGCAAAAGTAAGTTCTTCTGTATGTGTTTGTGTGTCATTTTCTTTGCTTAATTGTAACCTTTTGTTTATAAATAAATAAATAACATTTTTGTTTATTCGGACCATAAGTCCATTTTTTTTGTTAGTAACAATCAAACCTTAACCTATTGTTAGTAACTACAAATAAAACATCCATCAGTCACTGCTGGCCAGTTCCGTGTGAGACTGCGCAACAGCGACCGATGTACACCGCTCCCGCACAGAAGCGTAGAAGCAATCTACTTTCGGTTCTGCAAACATCCCTGATGCACTACAGAATCTAGGCAACCCCATCAGCACCCTAAATGCATTGTTATATTGGACGTTTGGATGTTTATATTTGCCTTATTTTTATTTGGATGAATGGACTTTAAAATTTAACAAAGACAAGAATCTAATTGCCCCTCATTTATGATGGATCTGTGTTGGGGGTTGTATTAAAATTTTATGAATGTGAAAGTTTTTAGAAAGGTTCTTTATTTTGAAGGACATGTATCTTTCTTGTGTCAATTTGTCATGTACTTACTTTTCAAACGACAAATTTATTACAAACAAGCAAACGAATTGTTCTTAGCGGCGGAAATGAGCAGCAGTTCGTCCGAAGGCAAGACCAGTTCGTGGGAGGCGAACACCGCCACCCTGCTGTCTGAAGACTACGCTGAGATTGTGGACGACGACGCTGACTACTCCACGCCAGCTGGTAATCCTTACTGACCATATTATGTCCAGGGTTTCGTCGCCATTGTTGCGTTTTGGCAACAGATTAAAACTATTTATTGTGTAATACAAACAAAGCGATCAACCCTGGGTTTCGACGCTCAACGGCTAAAGAAGTAACCGGGAACACGCTCAGATGAGAGAGAGAGAATGAGCTGAGGTCAAATATAACCTACTATAGGCGGAGCTGCCAGCAACAGCTAGTTAGTATTGTGATGACAATTATACGTTTTTATTACGTAATTTTCAATACAGTAGTTTTAGCCTTAGATTTGTTTTTCAGATAATTTTTTTATTATATATATTTTATTTCAGTACGTGACTATGAGTTGGTGAGGAATCAGATTGAACTGACTGGCATCATCGGTGAAGGACAGTTTGGTGATGTTCACAAAGGTAAAAATATTACCATTGTATTTATTGGTTGATAACGATGTTCGCTTCACATTTGCTTATAATTAGTGTTTTAGCTTTGGTGTGAAATGTGAAACTGTTCGTTTTCAATACAAAAAAAAAAGATCTACAGTTAAATTCCATACAATCGGTAAAACCAAAATAAAATAAAACTGGACAAAGCAGTTATTATCAACTTGTTCAATAACATAAATAATGTGTAAAAAAAAATCTAAAATCCTACATAAAATATTGTTATTAATTTACAAGTCAATTCTAATTCTATGTTCAATTCAATACTTGACAGAATTAAAACACTTTTTTAACAAAAACGATTAGTCTGACGAAATAAATAAATCATTGATTGATTGATTGATTGATTGATTGATTGATACTCCAGGTACCTGCCGAGTGACGTCAGCGAACCATCCATCTTTACGAAGACAACTAGCGCAACAAAAACAACAAGGCAAATGTTCCGGCGGAGAGTATATATTACCTGTGGCCGTCAAAACTTGCAAGATGGACGCCGATTTGGACACCGCCGAGAAGTTTCTCGAAGAGGCTTGTGAGTTCTTATATTGATTTTACATTGTGTCCATTATTATTACAAATGCGAATGTTTGGATGTGTGTCAGGATGTTTTGTCTCTCTGATAACATTCAAATGTGCCAAAAATGACGTTTTAATATAAACTTTATTTTCGAGTGGGTCATAGCAACCATAGTAAGTTCTAGTAGTTAAGTACTAGCTTATGCCCATAACTTCGTATCTGAGTAAAACATTTCCCTTGGGAATTTCAGGAAATCCCTTCTTAGTGCTCGCCTACACACTGTGCGTTGTCTGTCTGTCAGTCACTCAGTAACGGAAGAATTTTATATATGTATATTAAGCTCCGGACTTTGGAGAATTCAACAGTCACATTCGTCACAGTGACATTCGATATTCAACCTACCGTGTAACTCATAGAGTTTAAAATGCTATAAAAATGTTTTAAATAGTACATTCTCTATGGTAATATTTTTGACTAATTTAAATTATCACATGTACATAAACACATAAATGACATTGTTGTATAAAACTGACCCTTATTCCCATAGATATAATGCAGCAGTTCTCTCACCCGCACATCATCGGGCTGGTGGGGGTCTGCAGCAGCCCCCCCATCTGGATCGTCATGGAACTGGCCACTCTTGGGGAAATGAGGGCTTATCTACAGCAGAACGCTAGGAGGTAAGCGAATATGCACTTTAATCCATTGTTATAAGACAGTTTCTTCCATAAAACTAGCCGTATTTCAAAATAAATAATAGGAGGTGAGATAATATGAACCTTATCCATCAGACATAAGGCAGTGTTTCATATAAATTCTAAATCGTCATGGAACTGGACACTCTAGGGGAAATGAGGACTTATCTACACGCTAGCAGGTGAATGAATGAACCTTATGCCATTTTCATAAGATTATAACATAAAACTAACTGTACTTCAAAATTAAAGGCAAAAAGGAGGTGTGAGAATTAGAACCTTATCCCACAGACATAAAGAAGTGCTTCATATGGATCGTCTTGAGATTGACCACTCTAGAGTGGGAAGTGAGCGAATGAACTTTATACAATCGTTGTAACATAAAAAGATATCTACAATAAAACTAGGCCATGCAGACAAGCAAATATGAACCTTATATCATTTGCATAGCAAGGGGGCGTGGGAAGATCTATCACACAGCCATAAATCAGTATTTCATCAATGAGGACGTCAATCAACAAGACGCTATAGTACGACGCCAAGTATAATAATTGCAATGAATCGTGCCGATTGTACCCAGATTGGAGACGTGCACACTGGTGCTGTACATCTACCAGCTGTCGACGGCGCTCAGCTATCTGGAGAGCAAGAAGTTCGTGCACAGGGATATAGCTGCCAGAAATGTTCTTGTCTCCACACCTACCTGTGTCAAGGTATATGACTTTGTCTCTCTCTCTCTCTCTCTCTCTGTCATCTTTGTGTGTTTCACTCGGGACTGTGACACTACAAAGCCCGGGTTACAAAATAAACCAAATTGAAGATTCAGCTGTGATTTTATTACCGCCTGCCGGCTGTCAACCCTCCTTGGGGATGCTTTTGTTGCGTATAAGCTACTGCGATTATGAGCCTCTTAGTCGCCTCGACGTATATCCACAGGTATGGGACTAATTTCAGGGTAGGAACGACACGCCGGTGTCATTAATAAAAGAACCGAACCTGTTTCATATGTTAAAACTAAAAATACTAATTTCTTTGGCTTCTATGCCGAAATTAAAAATATCGATTCAAATTTATCAATAAATATTTTAGAAAAGCTTCTCCTTTTCATTAGCTTGCAGATTTCGGCCTATCCAAGATGGTGGACGACAAATCGTACTACAAGGCGTCGCGCGGGAAACTGCCCATAAAGTGGATGGCCCCGGAGTCCATCAACTTCCGGCGGTTCACTTCCGCTTCTGATGTCTGGATGTTTGGTTAGTATGTTACTACTCATTATTCCATTTCGCTCATGCCAGAAAGAGATGTGTGTGTGATGTCATACCATTTGCACGAAACTGTATGAATCTTAAACTGTGTTCCAAAAAATAGGCTAGTTGACAAATTTTTATTTTGACGACTATTCGAAGGCCCTTATATTATTAGAAAAACTAGTGAAAAAATACTGTGTTAATGGCAATGCTTTCAAAGATAAGAGAATAATAAAATCACACATTTTTGGACTCGTCCAAACGCTCCATACTAGACGACACAAACAAGTGACGTCACAACGTGCGAAAATGTTCGCAAAGAAAGCTATGTTTGTTCGACAGCTACGATAATATTTTCTTTATGATGACGACTTCATAATAAAAGTTGTTACAAAATTTTAGTTTTTTAAAGTGGTTGACTTTGTTTTATAATTTCTTACTTTTTGAAAATGGACTTTCAATCAACTTTAAATCTTCGTACAATGATCCAGCTGTATTGTTACAGTCTATGGATTATCATAATGATTCGAAATATATCTATTTTATCTAGATTATACATATTTTATACATTTCTCTGACCTTATCAACTACCCTATTGTCATAAGTATATTTTTTCACAGGTGTATGTATGTGGGAGATCCTTATGTTAGGGGTGAAGCCCTTTATAGGGGTGAAAAACAATGACGTCATCGGAAAACTAGAGAATGGCGAGCGACTGGCTCTACCCCCCAAATGCCCCCCGAGATTGTACTCAGTTATGTCCAGATGTTGGTCGTACGAACCTTCGCAACGGCCTACTGCGCATAGCCTGAAGGAAACACTATTGTAAGTTGGATTTTGAATTCTATTATTTGCGTTATAAGAGTTTGTAATAACTTTATTTGTATATAAGCGGCCCGTCCCGGCTTCGCTCGAGTAAAAATACAATAAATTATACATGTAAACCTTCCTCAGGAAACACATTATCTATTGGTGAAAACCGCATGAAAATCCGTGCAGTAGTTTTTGACTTTGTTTTATAATATTTAACGATAAGAATATTTAAAGACGTATATGTTATAAAAATCCCATGATACGAGAGTCTGGTCCCACACCCACAGCGAGATCCTGCAGGAGGAGCGCAGCTCGGCGTGGGACACCATGCGGCGCGAGAACAGACGCGTGGCCGCCGCCTCCTGGGGCGACGACCCGCCGCCCAAGCCCACGCGTCCGCCCACCAACCTCTCCGGTGCGGCTCACACTATCTTACCTTACTATAACTGCACAGGCTTACTGGTATCTAACGCATAACCGACAAAGGCGCACAAGGTACATAGAGAAGTACATATCTAGTTCTGCGACTTTTGTTTAAACGTAATAAATACATATTTCTTTTCCTTTTTTTAGTTTTAATGTCGTTTCTATAAAACGTAAACTCTATGTTCGATTCTGCTACATAACGCTACTGCACTCTATCGTGTTGCTTGACTATTACATAGAGTTAAGATGTGTAGAATCGCAAATTAGATTGTATTTTTTTATATGAAAAAACAAAACTACGAATCACAAAAAGTCGTAGAATAAAAGTTGCTTATTTTGATGTACCCAAGTAATCTTTAGAAAGTTTTGCGTTTGACCATACCAGTAATATACCAGCCATACCAATAACAATTTAAAATGTAACTGAAACACGTTAGGGTGAGAGAAAGAGAGATAAATAATTTACCATAATGTATAATCTATATTGTGAAAATATATATTAACTATAGTGTGTATATAATTTAAAGTGTAATAACTATATATAATCTATAGTGTGTATTACACAAACCTGAGAAAACCCTGCACACTGATTAAGACTTCAAGTTCACTATTGTGTATGCTACTAATTGCCACTAGATGTGGGTAGGGTAGTCGTAAGTCATGTCAGATGCCTTTAGGCGACTTGAATAAAATCTGACGCACACTCGAAAGGAAAAAGAAGTATAACACAATATATATCTATATAGATAGATAAAAAACTATAGCTTTTATCTACCTAACGTGTATTTAAAAAAATACAGCTTATAGATTTCGTAATGAAAGTCACAAATATGGTAAATTTTATTTAATATTCCAAAATTTTATTAATTTTGTATTGCATTAAAATGAAGATGAAAATTTTCATAAAACATTATATTGTCAGCAGCGGTGGACGCAAACCCAGCGCAATCCGTCGGCGCGGCGCCGCAAACCTACATCGTGGCGCAGAACCCGCTCGTCCTTGCTCACCTTCTACGGGAGAACCAGTCCCGCGCCATCGACCCGCAGGCGTACACCACCCCCGCATCGGTATTCAACACTGTCGCCGTCGACTTCGCCGAAACTCTACCGGAAAACGAGCAAATCGTCGACAAAATTATAAACGATGAAAGTGTCGATATTCCCTTACAAACCGTCCCTATTCCAGTAGCGAGCCTTCATAAGTTAGACCCCGTGGTACCAGAACAGACGGACGACACTTTGACGGTAGTCGTAGGCGCGAGTTGCGATAATCTGTGCCAGAATCAGACTGTATCCCCCCGCGCTGACGTCACCTCACCCCCGCAAGATGCTGAATCCACAGAACCGTACGCGAACAGAGTTCGGTCGCTCGAAAGGAACACTAGAAGCGCGTTGTCCACGGCCGAGAGGGCCCCAATCAGAATGGGGTCTTTAGAACGAAATGCAAGGGGTAGTTTGTCCCATAGGGGATCCCCGGTCCCAATAGCACCTTTTACGAGACAACACTCGGTCCCCGCTTCGCCCCCGCCGAGGAGTAGGAGAGAACAAGATGTCGGCCAGTTCTCAGTCCAAGGCGCGATTAACGCGCAATTGGCCGCGAGCGTCGTCAACAAAATGAGGCATCAACCCGAACCGCCATTGGTCGAGGAAATATACGACTTCGGCGGAGACAACGTCAAAAGTTGCGCCGCGATCGCGGCCCAAAAAGCCATGTCTAAACCTTACCGTCCTTCCGTTTCTGGCATGTCAGTGTCTCATCCTAACACTTATGGAGTCCCAGTAGGAGTTGTTCAGGGCGTTCCGTACTCCCAAAGTCAAAAATCTAAACAGCCCTTCATAAGGTCCTCAAGTCCAGTCTACCCTCAAATGCCGCAGAATTACATGCCCCAGTCAGGGCCGTCGTTCGTTCCTCAGCAAATCTACAGCTCTCAGGTGGTGGGGGCGCAGCCGATGCTATTTAAGCCGCAGGCGACTCCTCAATCGGCTCAGTCGACGGCCGTCTTCCGGCCGCAATACACGGCCGCCGATAGTTTGTACGCGTCGAGACAGGAATGCTCAGCTCAAGTCCAGGTGATTTGTAGTTAGCGCTCCGAGCATGGATTTATCAAATTGGTATTTTAGGACGTTGCATGACTGCAGATTTTTTACTTTTTTTTTTGTTCTATAAGAATCACATATTGTTGTTTTTGTAGTTTTATCATCACTTGTAAAATAGATTTGTATTGTACAAATGTTTTGTAGATAAATGTGGATATGAAGTTCGGATTATTACGGTTTTTCATCTGTATATATACTAAATTGATTTTTTCAAATATCATATATACGTATTATATTTTATGTTTATTGTAAATTGAGATTTGTTTCTTTTTTTTTTTACAGAGTTTTGTGTGTCCTTGGGTTTTCCGGTAGAATTTTGGTTTTTTTTATTTTATTTTGAAATAATTTTCTTACGAAATCACTTTTGGTACATATTATTACTTATAATGTTCAGATAATTAGAGCCACTTGCAATTGGTGTTTTTTAAACTTGTTGACATTAATTTTTTAACTTTGGTTTTAAGCCCTAAAAGTGATTTTATTTATACATACTCAATAATAACGTTGGTATATTTGGTTAAACAATTTTTTTTATTATTGGTCAGGTATTTACTTAACTACCCTTGTAATAATCAACTCTTTTAAATGAACACTACCATCAACGTTAGTTCTTCAGACTGAAATAGGAAAACATCAAACAAATCTGACCCTTATTACGTACGTTACAGAGTCCAGAATTCGACACGGAGCAAGCGGTGGAAAGGCGTCTGTTGGCTGAATTAGCGAGACAACAACATCAGAGCGAAGAGGATAGAATATGGCTTCAAAAACAAGAAGATAATCTGGTGAATAGACTATTTCTTATCTTGTATCATTATAACTAGCTCGCAATACCTAGCGTGAGAGAGTACATACATGTTACAATTTTTGCTATAGATTAGATTTCCCTGGATACCTGCTCTATTTCGAGATCTATGTCTGCTATGAAAACAAGAAACAAATGAAGCTTTTAAAACTAATTAGAGCCACTTGCAATTGGTCAGGTTATATAACTCGACTTAATGAGGGCGTCGCTACTGTTGAAAAAATTTGATAAGATTATTACTTTCCAATTTTAACCAAATACTAATCGCGCCGTGCATATTTTTTGGCATTGTCAATCCTAAGGCAACAATTTAATAGATAAAACACTTTAGTTGTTACTGTTTCACACAATTACAGACAAAAAAAAATGTATAACTAAAAATACATAAAACTAACAATTATATTGTGCCATAAAGCACTCGGCTATATGTTACCCAGAAGAGTAACAGTAACAGCTGATTTTCAGCTGACACCTTTGAGGTAGCTCTGACAAGAACTGAGGTAGAAATTAATGTAACGGATTCTTAACTTTGGCTAATAATAGATACTTACATATATACATTAAATGTTTCAGAAAATAAAATAATATAAAATAAAATAAATATCTACATTATCCGACCGAAAATTAAACAACTAAACGTATTTTAATGTTTTTTTTTTACAGAAGCGGCTATCAAACATGCAGTTGTCAACGGAGAGCGAGCAGAGCGAACCCAAACCTGAGACCGTCGAGACGCGTGCCTCTAGTCAACCGCCATCAGGTTCATTTACAAATCATTCACGGAAATTACAAATACAAACACTGTGAATGTTGCTTTTCACAAATTTTTCAGTATGGGTATATTAAATATTCAATTTCACGAGCGATTTGAACGCCGCCGTGGGCTATCATTAGTGTTTATTAAATATTATGATAGCCCACGGCGGCGTTCAAATATTTAATAAACACTAATGATAATTCATTAGTGTTTATTAAATAATATTTAATATTATTAAATAATATTTAATAAACACTAATGATAGCCCACGGCGGCGTTCAAATCGCTCGTGAAACCATACAGAATAATCAATTTAATTTTTATAAATAACTAAATTACTGGTACAGTGTTAATTTTATAAATGTTTAATTTATTTAAAATGATTATTTATTTTTAAAAATGTGCGACATTAATGAAACGCTACACGCCGCGTTCAAACAGTCGTGAAATTCACCCGCGGGAGAAATAAATGTTGCAATTTTTGCTACAGATGCTTTTGTATATCTGTTCTATGTTGCGATATCCGAAACTGTTGTGAAAATTTGAGGTGTTACTCTGGGTAATATCCTCTATGGGCATGTGCTTCTTTTTTTAATAAGCATTTATTGTTCAAAAATCGTATCATTTTAGGCACGAACTCTACAGAAACCAGTCCAGCTAACACAGTGAATCCGAAAGACAGGCCTTCCAGTGATGATAAGGTATTTTTCTTCATAATTCTTTATTAGACATAGGTACTGTTAGTAGGTAGTATTCAAATGTCATAAGTATACGTTTTACTTAAATAGTTTCGTGATAGGTGGTACATGCTTTTTTTTAACTTATTTTGAAAATAATAATAAGACGAGTGAATACACAAACACACGTAGACACACAAATAATATAATTGTAAAACTTAGATTTAACTGCGGCTTTGCGGTTTTTTCGCGCGTCGCTTTATATAATATAACTTAATGTCAATTCTCGGATTTTTCAGCAACGTATCGCGATGAAACCTATAACCAAATTTTAAGTGAGACCATTCGCTATACAAATGCGAAAACTGCATCAATATCATCCAGTAGTTTTTCCGTGGTACGCGAACAAACTTACCCCACTTAGAGTCTTATTATTCTGTGTGTCTGTGTCGGCGTGTCTGTTTGTGTGTCCTTTATGCTACCGATGTAGCATAAAGTAATTTAGCTTCGAATTCCCGCTAGACTCGGGGCGCTGGCACGGAGCCGGTGTACGCGCTGACGACGGGCGTGGTGCGCGGCGTGATGCAGCTCGCGCAGGCCGCGCGTGCGCCGCCCGCCGCCGTGCTCGCCGCCGTGCGCGCTGTCGGCCAGGCGCTGCGCGCTCTGTGCGCTGCTGTCGACCTCGTCGTGGTGCCCTTCCCGCCGCAGGCGCAGCGGTCAGTTGCTCTACTTCCCCGCTCCCGGCGCAGAGAAATACATACTAATATTATTAATGTAAAAGTCTGTCTGTTCCGCTTTCACAGGCGAACCGCTGGACCGATTTTTATGAAATTTGGTATCCATTAAAAAACAAAGGCTAACTCGTTTTTTTTTTCAATGTCAACCCCCAAATTATTGTTATGAAATTGGGGTATGGTATTGAGGTGAAAATACATGAGGGTGAAGCCGCGGGAAACGGCTAGTAAGAAATAAAATATATGCAAACATATAATAGATGTAGCAATTCGCTTCGTCCTACTTGACATTTTCACCAGTTTCTTATACACCTAGGGCCTTATATGGGCTTCTAACTATACCACTCTCAATTTCTCATCTTAGAGATTGTTTATTGGTTATTGGAAACTTTGATTGCTTATTGGTTATTGTTTATTGGAAACAGTCGTATTTACTTTTCAACAAACCATTTACCGTCCGTTTACGACCACTTTACGCCTTAGCACAAACACATCTCAGGTCAAAAACCTAAAAATCCATTCGCAGTGAGGTGGAAATGGCGCATCAAGTGCTCAGCAAGGACATGGCTGCGTTGGTCGAAGCGATGCGGCTCGCTATACAATACGCCAACACCACGCTACACGATGAATACACCAAGTGAGACTCTGTTTCAGAAATAGCTAATAATATTCAGAAATAATTTAATTTTGTATGCCCAGTGGCGGGACGTATGTAAATAAATGAATATGAATTTAAATTGTGTTGTGTAACCATGTGATTTTTTCCATTACTTATCCTCTCGTGGATAATCAGTGCGACTAAGGGACACCATAGTCGATTCCTACAATATCCACAGCTGACAAAACTATGTATCCATAAATAAATAGCATTCCAAAGGAGGGTTAACATTAAGTAGGCGGCTAGTTCTAAAATTACAGATTATTGTAGATTCGACAAGATGTCGAGTTTATTTTTTAAGTTGTTTCGGGTTTCGCGGCGTCACAGCCCCGAACGTAAATGTGGAAATAAGAGTTAGGTAATGACCCGAGGTCATAGGCTACAGTAACAGCTAGTTATATCTTGCATATTTTGCAGACGAATGCTCGCGGCCGCACACGTGCTCGCGATGGACGCCAAGAATCTCCTCGACGTCGTGGACTGCATCCGCGAGCGACACCCCCACATCGACTGGCGCGCGGCCCTCCGCCCCGACGCCGCCCCCGCACCCGCCCCCATCCCCCAAAACCAAACCCTCACCTCCCACAACCAAGCCTACGCTCCTCAAAACCAAACCTACACCCCCCAAAACCCAGTGCTTAGCAACCAATCCTCTATACAAGAAGAGGAGACACCATCCCCGAAACCAGACTTCAAAATCAACCAACCCGTAACGACCGGAATAAACGTCACTGAACACCTACCGAAAGAACACAGCAGTCTCCCCGCCACTTCCAACAGAGTGTCCGCCTTGATACATAATTACAATCTGTACGGCAATGTCAGGGAACCGCAACATATTTATGGCAACACCGAAGTCGGCGGTTCTTTCCAGAATTCCTCGTCCAGCATCAGCGACGACGGCAAAGTCGATGTGGCTCCGATGGAGTCTGTCAAGAGCAGAGTCCAAGCCATTTCTGGCAAAATAGATTCGCCCCCAATCTACTCTGTCAGCAAAAAGATGATCCCTCTAGATCCGAACAACGATCAAGGGTGAATGTTGCCAGCATAAAAAATTAGTTTGCTTGTAGTGGCAATTTTTTTCACGGCGACTCCGCTGGTATACAGCTTTAAGGCTATGAACAGTAGAACGAATAGTACTTACCGGGATATGCTCATCAAACGACAGCATTTATATTTTGTTGTGCCGCTTTAGAAAACGTAGTGCGATTCAAGCTTTTTTTAAAAGACCTATAATGCTCAATATTCTATGTAGCGAATAGATCAGTTATCATAAGTTCTCGAGCTAAAAATCTCGTACAAAATCATACCCATCCTGTCTTAAAACATTTTAGAGATCATAACATATTTATTCATACATTCTTGACTTTGATCTCAAAGGTATTGCTTGGTCCGTCAGTAAAACTAAGCTTTGAGTGTTGCCAAATATAACTTTCAAATATAACCGTTAAATTCAAGATCAAAGTCAAGTTTATTAAAATTTCACTTAACGAATTTATGTTGATGTCGTTTTAGTGATAATATCTATTAACATATCATCGGCATTGTTGTGCTTCAAAATGATATTCTCGTGTTGCCTAATTAACAAATATTATTCGACATAACATATTTACATGTTCATTAAAAACTTTATTGATCATTTATTGTCATCGAAAAATTGTCATTGCCACAAACTGCTGTCATCAATCGGTTGATTTGTGATATTAATGCCAAGAAACGACCTAAATCACATTACTTACATTCAGCTTGCATTACTACATAAACACATTCCTTATATTGCACCTAACGTGTAAGTTGTAATTATTTTCATACAAATTTTATATTTTTTGGTGTTAATTCAGGTTTTATACGGAACCATTATTATAAGTGAAAAATGAATTCTTCCATGCAACAATAAATCTAAATACTTAATCATTTTGAAATTAATATTTAAAAGTATTATTTTGTAATCTAAAATGTATGTATTATTATATGTGTATAATTTGTTAAGTAACAGTCACAAGATTTAACTCATAGATTTAACGACGTAATTTAATTGTTAAATATCTAAATGCGGCCCTGTCTATACTATTGACACACCAAAACAAAAGAAAGTGACAGAAACCAGGCAGGGCCGCAATAAGTTCAACAATTAAATTACAATTATGTATGCTATAACTTCGCATTTAATTTCTCATTGACAGTGGATTTGAAAATTTACTTTGTAAAAATGTACAAAAGGATTATTTTAATTTTTATCCAAAGTTTTATTGTAAGCTTAGATCTCAGTCGATACTGTAGCGTTAGTGCTCCTCTGAATGTTGCAGGCAGCTTTAGATTTCAAAGAAGTGATTGTCGAATGATGATACCTATTCGATATTTCTACCGAGTGGCAACTATAGTTGCCAGCGTCGCTCAGAGGATGAACGAAACAAATTATTTATTGTCAATTGATTTGATCTGTGTTGCCGGGTGTCATTCCAAATATCTACAACGTAAGCGTCCGTAGTCCGAGTTAGCGCGATTCCTAATGAGTGGACCGGTTTTTGTTTATGCATATTGAATAAAGGACAGGTCAGAAATCATAACTTGTTTTATTAAAAATCTTAGACATAATCCTTAACAATGTTATATGTATGTCGCGATCGAACCTCATGACAGTCAAGGAAGTACAGTCTGATTAGAAATGAGGGCGCTATGTGTGTGTATTGTGAGGGCGGCCTCTAGACTGGCAACACTGGGTGTTTTCAACCATTCCTAAATTCTATTTGGTATGGCAATGGCAAAAGATGTGGTTCGGTAAAAGTTAGTTACTTAAGACTCTGAGACTGACTACACATAAAATGTTTGGGTTTAATTAATTTATTTTATGCAAACTTCAAAGGGCCTTTAATTAATAAAAAAAAAATATAATAAAAGAATTTTTAAATTAAAAAATATTATGGGGGTTAAAGTATTTTTTAAGGAAAAGATAAGAAAAATATAAAAAATTAGTATAGTGATAGAATTTTGAAATAAATGTAAAATAAATTAATAGAAAAGTAAATTTAATTTATTGTATCTTGTGTATCAGAGTTTATTTCAAAAAAGATTAAGTTCCTAGCTTGCCGGTCAAAAGACTGCATGCCATCTATTTCTATATAGTTTTAATATTTTTAATGCTGATTAAAAACTTAAATTTTTGCAATGATAGACATGTATAGCCCGAAATAAACCATAGAAAAGTGTGTACCATGGAATTAGTAGATATTCCGGAGTGTGTACTTGCATGGAATTAGTAGGTCGCAGTACTTACTAAATCCATGGTATGTTGTAATGTTCTTAAATCTGTGGTAAAATTCTAATAAAATGAATAGCGCCTCTATAGTACATACAAGGAACTATTTTTCTTTACGTAAGCATTTCAAACCATATGGAGCCCATCGCATGAGCACAGTTACTATAGTGTTAAATAAAAATACAATTTAGGAATTAAGGTTTATTAACAAAATAGAAAGCAAGCGATTCTGTAAAACCATTTGACATTAAAGCTAACATTTACTTACAAAAAATTAAAACACGAAAATCGTTACGTTTCAACTGAATCATCTAAATTTTTAGGTAATACAACATACGGCTGGAAAATAAATTTACAAAAGTTGCTATAGCATTCTTGTAATTACTTAGTAACAATAAAATATGAAGATAGTGAACTACCTTTACTACAATTACTTTTTATACTTGAAGACTTTTAGGGACCTCTACTCGTAAATATGAAATCAAAATCTTTGACAAGTATTTGTCTACTTAATGTGTTTTCTTCATGCAGGCAAATTTATTCACATCCCTCCCTCCCCTTTTTACAATATTACTTTATTTTAAATCCAATTTCACTAAAGTTAGAACACTACATGACTATAACACCACATTAACAAATGTTAGATACATACATACCTTGTAATTTATGTGTAAAGAAAAAAATTACATTACTCTATGATTCCTGGGTACACAATAGATGTTCATATTTATGAAACCCAAAGACAAAGGAAACAAGCCAATATAGCATATATCCATAAATACTTCCCGGCCTATCTCAGAAAAAGCGGCACGATAAATGTTCTAAAATCAGGCAAAATGTCAGAGCCAACCTGTTTCTGTTAATGTATTTCTAATACACGTTTCTATTTCTTGTATGAGCAAAACAAAAGACATGCCAATGCTTATAATTTTCATTGTCTGTCTGAACAGTAATGTATAGAGACTGTAAGAGTACAAATCACTTGTTCACAAAAAAATCTGTATTAGTAATGTGCCAGATATTTGAAATGTACAATTAAGGATACAAGATCCACTTTTTGTCTATAAATAAAGCATTTCACAGATGCTTAATATTTTAGGACACATCACCAAATTGCACCAATAAAGTCCCAGTCAATTTAGCAATCAAGGAAGTTGGCGGCCATGAGCAATTCCAAAGCGATTTCCGGAGCAATCGGGAACTCTGGGATCTCGGTCGAGGAATTTGTGTAGCGCACCTTGTATGTGAAGTACATACACACCTTTTGTAGGACATGCGACCTGGAGAGCAAACATTATGTGATGAGGCACATCAATATTGTTCATTTGAAATTTCCCACTTTCCATTACAATGCATTATTGTGATAAGTATGACCAGATGGTAAATCCAGGATCGGCTCCCAACAAGGGAACTCCTCCACCGAATGCAACAAGATCTCTCTGACAACAATAAAAGCTTGTGGCAAAATAATATTTTTGTAAAAGAAATCTATACATTAATGGTTATCTGATTATTTGGGTCTGCAGTATCATTACTGATAGTGTACAACATACTAATTGCATTACTGGATGTTATCTATATGATGACGAAATGTTACTAACGGAATTTCTCTAAAGTTGACTTCATTGGCCTCATTCTCAGCAAACTGGCCGGGCCCGCTCAGCATAGCCTTGATTGTGCCTGAAGTCAAGGCATGTTCTCTCTTCACAATGAACTCATGGCCATCAGATGACACCAGCTTCACATACATGGCATCTGGACCCTCACAACCTCCATACACCTTCTCTTCTGATGCAACTGTACCAGCAACTACAAAATTAAAAATATCTTTTAGTCAAATATAGGTAGGCAGAACTATGGGCAAAAACTAGTATTTATAATGTAGTATTATAATGTAGAAGAATTGAATATATTGTATATTTATTCTGACACAACTATATTATAACTGTCTTAAAATCTATAACATACACACTAAATCTAGCTTTGATAGATATTACACTGTCATGTTTTCATTCCAATTGGTAGTTAGTTTACCTGATGGAGCAGCAGTGCTTACAGAGCGCTGTTCTTCAGCGACACTGGTGGCCGAGGGCGCGGCGGACGCCGGAGCTGATCCAACAACTTGTTCAGACATTTTTCCTTCAAAGATGTTTTATTAGTAGGTACATTATAAAAAAAACAACTTGCTTACTTTATCACACTATTGTAGAAAGACTATTAACAGATTGCATTGCTTTGCACATTGGCAAATGTAATAGAAAACTTCGTACCTATGAAAACCAAAAATGCCAGACATGTTATTTTTTGTCAGTCATCTTTTGATATAAGTTTTTTATTAATTTCATAGAACACGACTTACCTGATAATAGTTTGCTGTAAAAGGAATCAAATCACTTTTAAATGAATAAAAAGCAAAGTGTAGTTATTTTATTGATGTAAAAATAAACTCCTCTGGTGAGGTTATGCCTTTGGCTTTCTGAAATTCTGGCATCTGTCAGTTACACTGTTTTGGCATTGACATATATTGAATGAATGACAAAAAAAACATTCATCTCGACGTTCCTGCTTGTAAGGTTTTCCACGGGGAAGGAATCGGGGTAGTTATCGATTTGAGTAGAAATTGTGAAGGTTTTAGGAAATTATATTGTATCCTATCTCATTTGGTTACACTTATTAGATTTCTTATATATCTTTGGTCTGCGCAATAAATCGCGTTTAAAATATATCACAAAAACCTTCACAAAAATCGCGTTAAAAATGACATATGAATTTAATAATTCAAAATTAAAATTTGTTGACTTAGCTACATTAATAGGAATAGATTTGGACACTAATATGACTTGGAAACCCCATATAAGAACATTAAAAAATAAGTTATCATCATTTATATATGCATTAAACCACTTAAAACGTGTGACCGACTTTAAGACTTCGCTTGCTGCATATTATGCATACGCCCAATCAAGATTGTCATATGGGATAGTCCAGTGGGGAAACTGCTGTGACATAAATGACATAAATGACATTTTTGTAAAAAAATGGATCCGAAATGCATCAATTCTTATAAATATAGACGAAATGACACTGACCGCACTTTAAAAAACACAAAATATTAACGCTGACATCTATTTACATTTTGGAAATCTGCAAATTCGTACAGAAACACAGTGAATAACATACTAATAGGGATAATCACAACAGAAGAAATAATCGGTATTTAAATTAATTAATAATCCCACTTACTAATATGACTAATATGGTATTAATGGGATCTAGTCCTCATGTGGAATAAAAATATATAACCACGTTCCAAATGAAATTAAAAAAATTAAAAAAATCACACATATTTACTAGCCATCTCAAGGTTTTTCTTTTGGACTTTGTTTGTTGTTTTTTTGTTTTTTTTTTTTAATGTTATTACAGTATCGCAGAGTTCTTTGAAGATCAAATCGATCGGTGATACCTTCGACTCCCCTTCATTTTATTAATTTTAATCATTTCAATAATTTTTAATAATTTAATTATTTTAATCATTTAATGCATGACAACTAACAAACAATTTTCTATGTAACATCTAACATTTCCACTTGTGACATTGCAACAAATGAATCTGAATCTGAATCAATAGTTGTGTCTGCCAAATAGAATCGTCTACCTTTTAGTTAAAAAAAATCAAAGACCAAGAAAAATATACGGTAAATAAAAAAATATAAAAATGTTTTCACCTGGAATTGAACTTATATATTATATCTCTCATAGAGAAATTTGGTTTTAAAAACCTCGACTCGGAATTAGTAGGTACTCTGTACTAAGTACTTATTAAATCCATGCCTCGACTGTAAAAAAATAAAAATAAGGATAATGGAACGTACCTATTCGTCGACGACGATTCGGCGGACTTTTTTTGACATGGCTTTTGGCTTCATTTCATTATTTTGACATTTGAACATTTCGATGTCAAGCGCTACGTATTTCTTTAAAAAAAAGTAATTTTTTATCGTTTTCCCTTATTTCTTCACTTTTCTCTTTCGAATAGAAGCTTAGAGAATAAAATTCAGAGTGTAATTGAGCATAATTTGAATGAGGAGCCTATAAATTCCATGAGAACCATGTGACACGAATACGAAAAAGGGCTTCCAGACCGTCAATGTGACAGAGATGTTTTCTGCCATCGCGACGAGCCAGCGCAACCGCGGAGTCAAAACGACCACGACGCGTCATAAACGAGAAGCGATATAGGGTTAGCACGTTAAAAATGACCTCGAGATGGCCACCCCGCCACCGAACCCTAGTGAAGGAGAGGAGGGCGTCTCCGTCCCCGAGTTGGCGGAGGAGTCGAGTGGGGAACGCCCGACCTCCGCGCAGAAGATGTTCATAGCGCCGCCTGCCTCGCAGCTGCCCACGAAGCTGCAGTTCGTAGCGCGCGGCGCCCCAGGCCCCAGCGGCGGGATCAAGCAGTGTTTCCGCACCGTGAAGACGGCGCGGCGAGTCCCAACCCTGCCGCGACGCGACGAGGAGCCTCTGCCGGGGCCCTCCGCGGAGCCCCAGCGACCCGCGCGCCGCGACCGACACAAGCGACACGCTTGCTCCACCTGCGATAAACGCTTCTCTAGCCCCGGTAAGCTCCAACAACATGTATTGTCTCACACTGGTGAGCTTCCCTTCTCGTGTGACCTTTGTGATAAGAAATTCAATTCAAAATTCAAGCTTGTACGCCATAATTTAATTCACAGTGAAGCAAGAGCATTTAAATGTGGTACTTGTGGTAAAACATTTAATCGTAAAGATCACCTTACTAATCATGAAAGAGTGCACAATCCGACTAAAAAGCTGTACACATGTGAGAGGCCTGATTGTAGAAAGTCATATACTTCATCACTTAGTTTTCGAAAGCATGCTGCATTACATTCTGCTGAGGAGGGAAATCTACAATGTAAGATCTGTGACGAGGTGTTTGCCACTCGCCAAGAGATATTCTACCATCTGAAAGTTCACACAGGGAGCCGCACTGTAAAAAATGAGACTGATAAAAAGTTCACATGTGATCACTGTGATAGAAGATTTTTCACAGCGAAAGATGTGAGGCGGCATCTTGTGGTGCATACAGGTAGACGGGATTTTTTATGTCCACATTGCCCACAAAAGTTTGGAAGGAAAGATCATTTAGTGAGGCATATGAAGAATGGTCATCCAGAAGAATCTGTCAAATCAGCCACTCCGGGAACTTCTAGTGAACCACCACCTGAATCCACCTCATTTGAGGAAACATATTCAGAATTTCAATTAGAAGGTGCAGACTTTGTTTGGAAGGCATCTTCTCCCAAAGAGCACACGTCAGAGATCCAAACTAGAGTGCCTTCAACCGAAATTATTGTGGAAATACCGCCTGAACTTGATATCAAGGTAGAACCATCAGAAGCTGAAATAGAGGAATCTTTGGATACTCATGTTAAGGTAGAGCAACCAACATCACCAAGCTGTGAATTATTGTCTACGGGTCCCTATCCTGTCATGTTCATGGTTTCAGCACCATACACTCATACAGCGTCCGAAGCAATTTATGTTACATCAGAAGAACTTCCCAATCCCATTAGACGATCTAGTGAAGCTATTTTGTTAGATCCTTTGCTGATGGATCCTGGGGAGGGCCCGTCAGGCCTGTCCAACGAGATGCTAGGGCTTCTGGAAGAGAGTGAGCCGTCATACCCTGTGGAGGAGAGCCTCCCCGCTGCCCCGCCTCAGCCGCAGAGACTGCCCGCATTCCGCAAGGCGTTCCAGACGGCGAAGAGCCCCAAGCCGCCGCCGCCTCCGCCCCCTCTCTAGCCTCGCGCATTTAGCTTATAACCGAGCTACCTCACTAGATAAGGTAAGCTGTAAATAGTCTGCAGTGATCTAGTAATTCAAGTGTAAAGATGGACTTGGTGACAGTATGTTGTAAGCTCGGAGGCGCGCGCCCCCGGAGTAATTGCCAAATTGTATATTTGTATGTTTCAGGTATACCAAAATGTTTCCGAATTCTACATGAATATGTGATCTAGTCGTGTATGTACTTTCGGAATTGTAAATGTTTATTTATAGCATACATGGAGTATAGGGACCAACTCTGCTAATTTCATGATGTGACTACTCAGTTTGCTGGTGTTTTTCATGTAAATGTTGACCGAGCAGAATTTTGTTTGAAGGTATGGCTCTTGGAAGCAGTAGGCTATTACAATATGTTTCAGAGAAGCGTGCTGCTTGACGCGAAGTAATACACCGGAGCATATTCTTGGTCTATTGATAGATTCATAATTCTGCTAGAATAACATCAGATCTGTCTAGATTGTACTATCATTGTGTAAGTGTTCAGCAAGTAATAATAAATCGAATTCGAGCATTTTCTTGTACAAAATGTTGTGAAACTTTAGTAAACTCAGCAGAATTTGCTAGCAACAAAAGCAATACCTCAGAGGTACCTTGTGCCTCCTTTATTTATAAGATGTTAATTGAGTCTGTCTGGTGAGCAGTTTATCTGTATTTCACATTATCTTTCTGCAAATTGTGCCAAAACGAGAACACTGTCTAGAAATCTAGTACAATGCTTCTAAAACATATTTGTTCATTAGATTCTATAGGACGTATTTGAGACGATAATGCTGACTTGTGAGTGAAGTTGAAATCTCGCATGATACCCAAAAGCTAGTTGAAAAAATTCCGAAATTGTTTTTAGAAGTCTTGGCATACTTTTTAGAATTGAGCCAAATTATGTTATTTGTGTTCCAAATTTTTTGGAATATCGGTGTAAGTGTCAGAAAGTTGGTGATGTATAGTGAGAATAAACTACTTGGGCTGAAATGAAAGGATAATATAGCTGGTTTTATTAGGTGCCTTGCATTTCATGGTTCTCTTTACATAGCTGATGAGGATAGTAGCGTAGTTTACACATTTTGGCGGCTATAAACAAATATTGATGATTATGATTTATTAGTCATCCTGCTTGCATTCTAATTAACATTTCCAAAACATAAATTACGGCAATGTGCAGTACGGATAGTGGTAGTAACCATGTTCAAATCTTACTTTTCAATTCTATTTGCAGATGTTAAAGCGGTCCGCTAGATTTTGGAAACATGCAGTGTAAATGGCTAATTTGTTCAACTACGCTATGCATCCTATATCAGGACAGAATAACACAAACTTGGAACACTGTCGAGTTGATTGTATTTGCGTCAGAGTTTCTCATCATCATCTGCATGTTCTCATAGCTGAAGGTCGTGACCAGAGTAGTTGTGTCTCTTGGCTAGGGCCAGGCAATATGGTCTTGTGCCGATTTTAAGTTTCAGTCCCATAATTTCATTATTTATTTAATCTCAATAAATAATAATTTTCATTCAATAAATTTTCTATTATCAAATCGGCAGCTGTTCTACATTTGCCGCAAAATGAAATTATTGCAGTCTTCACTTGTCCAAAATAGATGATCATTGTAAAAGTATTTCGTCCAGCATTCATTATATGTCGCTGTTCACGATGACGCATCATTAATAAAATGAATGAACTCCGTATGCTAGATAACGAGAAACAAAGTTCACCTTGATTTCCAAAACCTTTATCAATCTCGACTGTGTTCCGTCTAGCAGAATGTTTTACTCCTGACACTAAACATACTTTTTAATATGTAAATGTAAGTTTAATTGGTAATTATAAAGGTTTTTATGCGTATAATAGTTACAATCAATGTTTGGCGTCTAGTAATGACAATTGGCTTGAAAAGTTTTAAAGGGAGAAAACGCTTGGTATATTGAATATGTAAATAATTCTAATCTTGTAGGTTAATAGGACTATAAAAATTTAATCTACCTCAATTGCAATTTATTTTTACGGCTAGAATTGTAATTACTATTTTAGTTTAGTGAGTGTTAGGTCTTACTTCCTTTCGAAAAATTCATTGTACAGTATCGCATAGCGCAACTGGTGTTGTCGTCTCTGAGAAGTGACGAGGGAAGTGTACAAAGTGTAAGAGTTATTTTCTGATATCTTTAAAAGCTTTACAATAGTAACATATTTTTTTTGAAAAATAAATACAGTGAGCCGGCAATCCTGGTTGTGTTTTCTTATTATTGTGCTGATTGGAAATCTTTTTATGATTGATATGTGCAACATAAATATGTAAAAATTCGCTTTTTTATTTTTTCTTAATTTTTAGCCAACATTTGTGCTGGGATTTCTTTCAAATCAAGCAATCTTTTTCCAAATGTAAGATCTGGGTTTTGATAGTTAACTGAAAAAAATAAATCAAAAATTGTAAAAAAAATAATAATTGTTACTTATATTGTAGGATTTTATCGCACATTACACGAAACGAATATACATATTAAAGAAAGCAAATATCAAAAAGATTTCATGCATAATAAGTTACAAGTACATGATTAAACTCCATATTATGGTTGGTGTTTAAGTTTCGTATATTGAAATGGATATTTCATTTCAATAACCCCTAAACCCCTAGTCATATACAATAGCAGTACATATATTCTCAAATAGGCAGTTACTACTGAGTGATATTTACCAATCTGATAACAATTAATTAATGGTGCAAAACAGATTAGTACAAAATAACAAAAGTAGTTTATGTATATTAAAGAATTTCCTCAATTTTAGTATTGACATAAATATACAACGATAGTATGCAATATATTTTTGTAAAGTTTTAGATTTTATTAATATTTTAATGTATAATTAACATATCAAAGACTAGCATCGATGCACACTATGACTTGTTACGTTATTTCTTGTTCTTGAATATAAAATATTGAAGATCGATACCGTTTTGTATTTATTTATTTAAAACAGATGTCAGACGACAATAAATCATAGCTTTTGTGGTTTAGTAGCACTGAAAGTGTTCATATATTTTTTAAATTATTTGGTGCTTTGGTGAACTCAATTCTGTGGCAACGACTGTAGAAAAATAACTTGCGAGAATTTTATTTGAAAAGTAAAACATAAGTTCCAAGTCTTTATATGAGCAAAGAAAAATCCTATTTTCTTATTTCTTAGTAAACCGTTTAAGTTGTAGAGTCCTTTGTCGATTTTCTGATTGTTAAAATAGTTTTATTTATTTAAATATCAGCTTTTACTATTTATAGGAATGTTGCAACAGAACTGACACTCATTAATTTAAGCGCATTTAATTACGGGAAAATATTGTTAATAGTTTTCTTGTCCACCCCAGTTTGTAAAATTTTATGTTTTAACAGTTAATGAGTGTGACTCATTATTTGTATTTTTGTAATTATAATTATTTCGTGTAATAAACCAAATAATTTTATTACCTTACATTGTATGTAAGAATTCGAATATTTTTTGTCTTAAGTTGATAACAGCAACGAATCTGCTATGAGTAAGGATTTTATATACTTTTATATAATGATTATGACGGAATTATAATGTCAACATGAAAATCTTAATTCACAAGTTCCATTGATTCTGACATTAAATTATTGTGTATATATAATTTCAACATATTTAGAAATATAGAATTAAATTTGGAAAAACAAAAATAAACTAGTATATAAATATGTAATACAACCAAAAAGACAAAGTTTGAGTTAATTGAAAAAGGAAATCTTGTAATCAGCTTATATAATTATTTAATGTGACTATTACGTGATTAAAATTTTTCACAAAATTACCTTGATTTTAACAATTCTATGACGTTGTTTACTCGTCTGTTACATGCATAGATTTCTTTAGTAGAACAAGTCATGTGTAAAATTATGTTTTAAATGTGTATTTATATAAGTTACTTTAAAAAAAACTTTCTCTTACTCATAGCTAAAGTGACACGGATCAATAGATATACGTAATTGTGGTACATAATGTAGCGGCCTTAATAAATAATATAAAAAATGTAGTGTTTGAATTGTAATGAAAGAAGAAATATTTTTAGAAATTACGATATATTTTAATAGAATGATCTATTTTTGTTACGCTTTTGGAGAAATACGTCATTTTTAATGGATGTTGAAAATATAAACTCTTACCGTACCTATACAGAGTTGTGATCGGAAATAGAGCCTAGACTGCTACCTCAAAATCAAATTGTTTTACATTACCAGTATTTTTTCCATATTAATGTTACTTACATAATACATGTAATATAGTTAAATAATTCCACTTTTAAGGGAATAACTGAATTTAAAAAAATCGCTACATCAAACCGCAATTTCAAGTAAATTTCAGTAATAATTTTATTGTTTCGAAAAAGTTTTCTGTTTTTATTAATATTGTATTTTAAATCTAGCGAAGCAGTTTGTAATCTATGGAAGGTAAGTAAGTATATACATAAATAGCGTATTTTTTTTAATAAGCTCCATAATTTTTTTGTTATTATGCAGATCATATTACACCACCTAAAATATTGTAAAAGAAATTGAGTAATTTCCGATTACAACTACAGTCCACCTTTAGTTTGAAATTATACTAACGCATGTGCCCTCTCCGATAAATTATAAACAATGTACCTGGTTTATAATAACACGATGTAATGTTTTCATTGTAATAAATATTTGAACATCATCTAGTTATTTTATTTAACTAGTTTTGCCTTCGCCGACCTTATTTGTAAACGGAACTAGGTTTTTTATAGTTGCCTGGGTATAATACATAATGTATTGCATGCATTTACAATGTAATTTTAATTGATCAATGTTTTTATGTTCACATTGCTTAAGTTCACTGCCATCACTTTAGTAATATCGGGATGTATAACCGTCACAGTTTTCAACAACCATATAAATAAATCAAACGCAAGTATGCAGCCAATTAGGTGAAATAAATTTTATTGCTGATCAATTAATTAACAAATATCATAGACTTAGAACCAGAGACAACAAAATAAATACCTAATCCACAAGTAGAGGCCGTAACACGAAAGAAGTGGTGTGGTATGAGGAACTATCAAAGCTACATTGTTGTTAGCGCCGACAGTAGCGCCACGTCTAGGAACTTCTTTCGTGGTACCACCTCTAAAACAGAACAAAAGAAATGCAGTCTGAAATATACTATCTATAAACACGAACTATACACATAGGCGAGTCGATTTTATATGGCGAATCGATATTAATTTCTAACTAAAAAGTTTAAAGTTGTAGTTTTCACACAATATCAATTAAACAAAGACAAAGAAAAAAGCTGACAGAATTTTCCATACAACCTCTCGGTCTATGTCATATAAAGCTTAGATAAGCGTTTTGTGAAACCTTTTTCTCGTGTATATACAGCCTAGGTATATCGTGTATATACACTTTGGTGTTCCAAGGGTCAGGAAGGGTATTTTAATACGTGTTTCTCTTTCTTGGAGGAGCGAAGCGAAAGTTATGCTGATTTGAACAAACACTGGTACGAAACTTTATTAGAGCTGACAGTAAGAAAGAACAATTTATAAGGCTTCACGCGAAATCGGGACGTGAATAAAAATGTTGAACTAAAAGAAAAAGAATTTGTTATTAATGAAAAAAACCTTACTAACCAAGTTATAATATCCCGATTTATTTACTCTATAACTCATAATGATGAACTGATAAATAAAATTTCTTAAAAATCCGAATTTTCTTTTAAGTTCTTGACGCGACATTTCGCAAAGAAGACGTTGTCGTAGGGATAAATTATTATTTTATTGGCATTCATATATAGGCATAGTTATAAAATTGACTTTGGAGGTATGTATTTTATATATTAATTAATTGAAGTCAGTAACAATTGCACTTTTCACATTAAATCTATTGATTCTCAAAAAAGTATGGAATCAAGAAGTACTCCAGCTTTATGGTTTTGTATACTGTTTGTGTTTACTTTTGCGTAATATTGTGATTTAGGCTACGATCCATCAAAATTGACTTATGTCAATTTTAAACAAACAAATCAATCTTCAATTAATTACACATTGCGTGATGACTACATTTTAAACTTTCGTAAAAATGATATCGTCCGACGAGTTAAACCGAACTCATGGTTAACATCGCGAAATTTTACAAGATATACATTAATTAATGTAAATATACAGTTCGATTAACACCATTCAAGTATCTAATTCGTCTACTTGAATTTGAACCAAATAATTGTACTAAAAATACTATCCCTGCCGAGTCGCGCTCGGCGGCCGCACATTTACATACAATTTAGAAAAATATCCTTTTATCGCCTTTATCTACGCACTCCGAAACGCTATTTGCAATTGTGTACCTTCTATTATATAGATATAGAGAATATTTTTGCTCGAATGACGTTTCCGAGTTTCGAGGATATAATATAGAAAACGAGACCAATATATAAAACATCTATTCGTTGATATTTCGTTTATATAATTTTGTATAGAAAATTACAATGTAAAATAGAAAAAAATGCATAGTATCAGGTTTTAGAGAAAATATGAAAAGTAGAAAAATTATATACTTTTTTTTTTATATAGTCTCGCTTCCTACATAAGGCTAGACTGGAGCCCTGAGACCAGTATATACTTTTTTGACTATCTATTTCATATGTATAAGAACTTCTCACAGAAGTTATATATATATTATATATATCCTATTATTTACAGTTATTGCTTTAAAATGTATTCAACTTATGAATTAGAAAACAATCATAAGAATATGCTTTATTTTAACTACACATAATTTTTTAGATTTATAGCGCGCATTACATGCTCGATTCAGATTATAATCGACTAAAAACAAATTTTGGTCACATGCATTCATCACACAAAAATGAATATTTGTTCAGTTACATACACTTCCTGTCCAGGCCTTTAGTTAGTTTTAGTAGTTTAGAATCTTTAGTCAAGTCTACATTTAGTGTTATGACAATAAAATTCATGAAAGAAGCCTAAAATAAAACTTATTTTATTAGTTATCTTATTAAAATTGTGTGAAAAATAATATAGATTAAATAAACTCTCGAAATTACATATTATAATATGTAAGCCATATTGATAGACGTGGCAAAATTTCTTTCATGTCACAACCTTAGTGTTTTACGCGCCAGATAAAATTTCCCGTCACAATCACCACCGACACCTGAACAGAGCATGTAAAACGCAAAAACATAACTGTCCAGGGCTCCCACTAAATGCACTATACACCAGTCACCAATAGGAATGTTCACTTCACACACTGTCCCTAGAGCACACCATCCTCCTTAACCTGTGTACGAATTGGAACGCTAGATAGAATCATTTCACTGTCCGCTTTCTCATTTTTCTCTTGCTTTTCGACGGCTTGGCCTTAAGCGATATACTGTCTAGATTTGGTAGCTCGTCAGATTTTTTGTTACACACTGGATTGTCATTGGCATCATGGTCCGAACTGTCCACACCGTTCTCCATTTTCACCGTGTTGACATATTGCAGCGGGATCGCTTCCATTTCTTCATCTGAATCTTGGTAGTTGCCATTCGGCTCGTGACGTTTGTAAAACTTGTAGTTGACGTCATCGTCGGACTCTGCCTTTTTGTATTGCCTGTTGATATTTTGTAACGATTGATTCTTTTGGAGTTCCGTTTGGATTGAGTCACGGATGTTCATTTCTGATGTAGATTTTGTGCAGTATTCTTCCTTGTCCGATTCTGAATATTTCCTAGAGAGTCTTCTAGGCTCTACGGGTTTGGTGGTGTGTTCCTGGGGGGCGGGGGCGAGTGTGGGGGTGAGTTTGACCTCCGGTCCCCCGCTGTAGATGTCAGTGAAGAACCTCCACAGTTCTTCGCTGAGTTGTGCGTGGTCTGATCCTTGTTTTAGGGTGTACGTGGTGACTCCGTCGATTTCCTGCAATATTTACATTAAATGATCATTTAAACATATATGTAATAAGTAAATATTCAAAACAATATACATAAATATTTAAGCAATTAATTAACTTAAAAAAGTGTACACAGGCGACCGTCCGTATCCTCTTTCATCCTCGCGTGTTTGCGATTACATTCGGAGCTGTGACGCCCCAAGGCCTCGTAAAAAATTAACCATTAAATTTTTAAGATCCTGCTTGTCGTTAACTCTCTTTGAGGATGCTATTGTTACGTTTATTTTTAGAGTAGAGTTGGCAAACGTGCGTGATTAATGGACGTCCCGCAAATTAAATAAGTAGCCCACCTGTTTGGTAACAATCCCTGTGTTGTCGACCGGCGGCGGGGGCTGGCTCTTGTTGCGGACGAAGGCCTGCCATTGGCGGAACCAGTGCATACTTATTGCGTAGATCGCGCGCGGGCGTTCCTGTTCCTGGGATTATACATTATAAATTTAAACGAAGATTTGGTGTCTGATCTCTTTAGGCGACTTTATTAAAGTCGTGTTATAAGATAGATAAAGATACTATTTTTAAATTACTTGTCTACTACTGTTTAATAGTGAAGACTTGTTATTGGTAAGGTTATATGTAATTCCAATTTTATAACAATAGTTTTTTCGGGTTGAAAAGTACTTTGTCCTTTTTTATACTCTTAATTAGATATATGCGAAATTTCAAGAAAATCGATTGCGTAGATCGATTATGAAGAGGTAACAAACAAGCGAGCAAACTTAGTTTCGCATTTAGAATATCAGTTGGGATAGTATTCGACAGGGTTAAGAGTCAACAGTAACCTGGAATACAGCGTGCAGATCGTAGAAGGCGGAGAGCTCGTGGTCGCGGCGCGCGCGCAGCGAGCGCGCGGCGCACGCGCAGCCCGCGCACGCGCGCGCGGCGCCCAGTGACAGTGTCGGCCCGCCGCCCAGGCTGCGGCACATCACACATACAATATGGTTATACCGCCGGCGAGCGAAGCGAAGGCTGTGCCAGTTTGCTCGTAAATAAAAACAATATCAAAACAATGATGCCGTATTGTGCTGTGAAATGGTGTGGAGAGTGTAGCTCAACGTCCAGTCTAACAGAAGATGGAATCACTTTTCACCAACAAGTCATTATTTTTTTATTATAATTTAATTTTTAAATTTTCCAAACCATGTTGTATTAGAAACAATAATATAAGAACAAAATATGTCTAGCTCTTTCTTTCGCACTTAAATCACTATGGCACAAACATATAATTATCTCGCTCTGCCTTGGCACGTGTAAGGTAGTGACGGGACAAATAAGATATGATAATCGATCGATGAACTGATAATAATCGATGAATATCGCTGTGGTCCACCTACAGGTGTGTATTCCTGTTGTTACTTTGCGATGTGTTTGGTAAAGACTTCGTACTACGACGAACGCTTTACCTACGCAAATTAAACGCAAAGCCAGTTAAAAACGTTTTAGTGTAAAGTTTTTATAACCAATTGGAAATATTATTTTTCGAATACAAGTTTCTTAGATTTCGCTAATTACCATAAGTTTTTGAGTGTGTCATGCTCACTCAAATAGTCAATCTGGTAGTGGCGTCGTGAGCCGGGCCGTGAGGTTCCCTCCATCTATCCAAATATCTTCCCAACCATAAGTTGAGCTACGCGATGGCTGACCCATGCGTCAACTCGTGAACGGGTGCTGCCAGAGGGAACTGGTCATCTTGTTTCTCATATATTTTTATGTAAGTTAATTGTGTTTCACATCATTATATATATTATAATCAGCACTCGGATCACAATCATAACCTATTTTGATATACGTTTTGACTATGTACATTACGAACTTTTATATATTAGTAGAAAAAACATTGTAAGAAACAATAATGGTAAGCCGATCGTGCGTGATAGGGACCAACACTGTTCAAATGTGCCTGTGAAGGTCTAATTTCTGAATAAATAATTTGAATTTGAAAATGTGATGATGGCGCTGGTGTGCGGGTATGTAACGCTTTATGTTTATATATTTTTTATTCCTTTGGAAAATTGCCTATTGAGAAATACTTGTATGCTTGTGATTACGTTTGTCTTCACGTTCAAACGGATGGGCATTTTTTAAGAGACTATGCGGTTATTCAAAAAGGACGTGAAAAGATTTACTCGGAGTCATAGTGAAACGTAGGCGAAAAGTTGTTTAAATATAAAAAAGTATAATTCAGCAAAAATTACTACCCACTTTTAGTTATATGTCATGTCTCTTTCTGTCAATGTCAAATATTGTAAAGTGCTATAGGGACAAAACACAATTTGAACTCGAAGTAGGCTATACTTTTTTATGAATAACAGATAAACCCTTAAATTTTGAAGATTCGAATCTTTTTTTTATGACCGGCGACGGCCAAACGTCAATCCTTTTTGAGAATGTTTAAACAAAATTGTCATATCATTTATGTCAACAATGTTTACTATAATGAACTATAGTAATAAAGATCACATAAAAAATATATTTTCTTTATATTATTTTTCTGTTGCAACATTAACCCAAGTATTGTTAGTCATACAGATATATATTTCTCGAGACCTCCCGTACTCTGTTCGAGACAAGAAATTTTTTTCCTCACTAATGGGGGACATGTGTGTCTGGCCCTCGAAATTCTCGATCGAAGTCATTGTGTTGCCCAACACTAGTAAGTTTTGACGTATTTTTGAATGCTCCAATGAGAGCTAAGCGACCTTCCCCCGCACCCCACCACAATATACTAAAATGTATACAAGCGTGGTCTTAAGGTTAAATGGTCTGTGTTAATATACAACTAAAGTTTAAAAATTATAAAACCCCTTCAGACATCACTGACATCATCTCATCTACTAAAAAAATGATAATTTCCAAACAACTGAACGCACATTTTCCAAACATAACAAAATACAAATACACTTTAAATTTATACTCTACATAATATCAGCAACTATCACTTTTTAAATATGTAACTAGCTCTTACCCGCAACTTCGCCGCGTTATTTACCGAGATAAAAGATACTTAAAAGGTAATTAAATTACATGTATGCAAAATTTCACAAAGATTTGTGGAGTAGATAAAGCGTGAAACAAACAAACTTACTTTCACAAATTAGTTAGGATTAGACTGTACAGCCTTCTTGAATAAATAAAATCGTAAATAATAAATAAATATTAGGAGAAATCACACAGAATGAGCTAGCACCAAAGTAAGTTCGAGACTTGTGTTATGGGATACTAACTCAACGATACTATATTTTATAACAAATACATATATAGATAAACATCCAAGACCCGGGCCAATTAGAAAAAGATCATTTTCCATCGTGCCCCGACCGGGGATCGAACCCGGGACCTCTCGGTTCAGAGGCAAGCGCTTTACCACTGCGCCACCGAGGTTGCCACTCTTAAGGGTTAATAAAACTCACTGTTCATGTAGAAACTGCCACAAGACGCCGGGCACTAGGGTGGCCAAATGCTGCAAATTCTGAGCCCTCTCTGGCCGCACGCCGCCGTGACAGCAAACGAAGTCACTATTGTCTATGGGCCCGGGCTCCGCCCACGTGTTGAATCTGAAACATACAATAGTTTGTAAACACTCATACATAGAAAGCTGAATTTTTGCATATAGCCTACTAGGACAGTGTAGAAATTTCCTGAAATTCATTGTGGGCAAAAGCTAGTATAAATAAAAAAAACCGGCCAATGGCAAGTCGGACTCGATCATTAAGGATTCCGTAGCAACAAAAAACTTGGTTTTACTAATATCATATAGGTTTGTGTAATATTTGAGGAGTTCTTTCGTCGGGAGAATATATCGTCGTCCAATCCTGGGCGCACCGTATCGAAATGCTTATCATAAAGCATTGTCACGGAAACTGAACGCCTAACGTAAACCCTCTTTTGGAATGCTATGAGCTAACAGGGCGGCTTTTAGTCCCTTACGACATCAACGGGAAGATGTGGAGTGGTCCTGTTTTAGGACAGAACCACACACAATAAATCTATGCTTACTTATTGATCCACTGCTTGGAGATATAGAATTTGATGTCGTTGGGGTCCACAGTCGTAGAGTTTATTATTTCTGCCGCCTTCTGGCGTAACAACGTCATTTGGGGATTCACTTTTCTGAAAAAAAGAAGTTTTTTTTTTACTTACTAATTTATTTCTATTTGTTTGAAGAATATTTTGTACAATGATGTAAGGAAAAACATATGATCCCTTGTGATCCGGTGTCAAATTTTGTTATAGAAAAGGCATTAAATTATTGTACACACAAATATAGTAGTAGTTATTCACGCAACTATACTCCTTATGACCTACAACTTAAGTCGTATAGAAGCAGAACGAACCTAAAGTCTAGCGATTTCTGCAGTTCCTTGTTATTCACACAACTAAGATTCTATTAAGAGACCTATTACTTGAGTATTATAATAGCAAAACACACTTCTAGAATATATATCTGCAGTTCCATGACATTCACACAACAACAGTTCTTACGCCATACAACTTAAGGCATATAATAGCAGAAGTCACTTATAAATTATATTTTTACGGTTCCATGACATTCATCCAACTACAGTCCTTACGACGTACAACTTAAGGCATATAATAGCAGAACTCACTTGTAGAAGAGCACATATGCCTCGCAATGCGCCAGATGGTGTGAAGGGAGGGGTGCTATACAGAGGTCGTCGTATGTGTACCAATTCCTTCCATTTTTGGCCACACAAGTATAGTGTCCGCCGCCGGCTGTGCCCGCGTGGCAGATCACCGCGCATAGCTCGTAGCGGGTCACTTTTGATGTGCAATCTGAAAGTATATTGTAACAAAAATAATAATAAAAAATTTCTGTATTTATTTGGTGATATAAAGAGTAATTGTATTGTAATATATTGGCTACTTGATTGGGTAAAAAAATAAATACATAAAGGTATTTAAATAACCAAATATAATAATAAAATATCAATTGATCAGTTTTATTAATTACGTCATTTACAATTTTTTTGTTCTCATCATCTCATCCTAATATACTATTAGAAATGCATTTTGAATAAAAAAATCGTGACATATTTTCTGTTTTTGACATTATAAAAGAATCTGATTTGACTAATAAAAACAAAGAGGATATGCGTTATTGAAATTTCTCTAACAAGTTTTGTGGGGCTGAAGCAGACGGGTGGGGTAAGGGGTATCTATGCGCTTTTAACTGTAGCTGTGTAGTTTTACCCATATTTCTGAAAATGAATTTAAATAGTGAATAAAACCTTTGTGTGTGTATGGCGCCATATTGAGGTCGTGCACGGGGAAGGCGACCCTGGCGGCGACCTTGGCGCTGAACATGAGCTCGTGCCGGAAGCGCTTCAGGTGCACGCACAGCACTTCCGGCAGACGGACGACGCCGGACATTTTGACGCCGTTGCGTAATTTGTTGCAGCGGGAACAACTGAATGCCAAAACAATCAATAAATTATACACACATACATATAGGAACAAATCACACAGATTAGGTTAGCCCCAAAGTAAGTTCGAAAATTGTGTTATGGGATACTAACTCAACGATACTATATTCTATAACATATACATATATAGATATACAGCCAAGACCCAGGTCCATCTGGAATCTTTTGAAAATGATCTTCATTTTCATTTTTAGTAACAAACAAACATACTTTCGCATTTATAATATTGATTGGAATTGGGACTGGGATGAAATCAGTAAAACATTTTAAAATAAAGAACATCACTGACTTTTGTTTTACTTGATTCCAAATCTACGGATCACTCATACAAAAGTAAAAATATATATTATTATATTAATAATTTGAGTTCTTGTTACTTATTGTTACACGTTCACACATACGGACGCACGAAATAAACGCGTGCAAATGCTAGTTATAAATCCATTACCTATACATATTATCGCCCTTGAGTTCGTCCGCGCTGAAGAAGGCGGCGAGGCAATCTTGTAACGACACTATGGGGCCGTAGAACCACGACCGCAGCCAACTAAGCAACCACCACACCTGGACATAAACATTTATATGACGTTGTTAAGATCGCTGGCGCCATCTACCGGAGTCACCATCACATCGAGTATGTTATTGCTAACACTGGTGTGAGATTTTATTCAAGTCGCCTAAAGGCATCTGACATGACTTTTACGACTACTTACCGCCATCTAGCGGCAGGTAGTTGCATACGCACTAGTGAACTAAACTGTCCACCAGTGTGCAGGTTTCCTCACGGTGTTTTCCTTCACCGGAAACAAGTGGTGGTCTATATAAACTACTATATATGAGTCAGATTGGTATACAAACTCATGTGGCACGAGTAGGATACGAACCTGAGACCTTTCGATCCACAGACGGGCATCTTAACCATTACACCACCACGTTTTACCAGAGTAAGGAGCTACCACAAGCATCCTGGCCTTCGAGCGCCTTTACCTTTTATTTATTAGCGAAAATGAAAATAATATTTTAACGAATTATGCCACAGTACATAATGAATTTTAGAAAGTATATATAAGTAGTATTCCATTACACAATGTCACAGTTGACAAAATCGAAACGGTGGCCACTAAATTTCCTTTTAATCCTCTGTGACCACATTGTATTATAGACAAATTTATTTGTTAGATAAATTAAAAAACCTCCGACTTTCATTATTCATTTCGCAACAACTTTTGAATGGCTGAACCGATTTTCATGAAACATGGCTAAGAACACTCGGGATAAAATTATCTATGAGAAAATAAAAACTAAACGAAAATCGGTTCATCCCTTTGGGAGCTACGAACCACAGACAGATACACAGACAGACACGTTAAACTTATAATACCTCTCTTTTTGCGTCGGGGGTTAAAATATAGTGGTTTGCCGTTCCCTCCTCTATTTCACACATTAGATGACAAATTATCTCCTACAGTAGAGACTAGAAATTTCCTCACGATGTTTTCTTTCATCGGAAGCACGTCGTCGAAAACTACTTTATACGAGTCAGATTGGTATAGTCAGAGTATGATTCGATCCTGGTTCCTTTCGGTTCACAGGCCTTAACCATAACACCACTACCGCTTCAATCTATTGCCACAAATAAATAGAAATCAAATATTTTACCCAAGACTCTTGTGTGGTAGCAGTGTTGTGCGGCGGCTGTTGACACCGCAACACCGCCAAATGTTCTCTTGATGGGATTGGCAGCGATAGGTCCTGGAAAGTCTCCACGCGGGTCGAAACCTGAAATATAGGTATTATTATCGTATAAATAGAAAAGTAAATAGTGACAACAGAAAGGGATGCAGGTATACAAAAGAAAGAGACACAGGACGGTCTTCCTTTTCTATTAAATATGGACAAAGGTTGTCTGCACGGGTTTCTAGGTAACCTCACTGTACATATTCCTTCTAGGTAATCTTCTATACATATTTGTATAGAAATTAAGATATAAATTGTATATAAAGTTTTGATTTGATGTGGTGGCAGCTGAAAAACACAGGTTGCATATCTTATCTGAGCATCACCTAGGCGAGGTGCCCATCACACTGCAGCATTCCCGCGCTGAATTGCAATGGAAATTCACTGTGCGTGAAAGCTAAAGTAGTCTAGTTATCTCCTTTTTATAGACAGGCTGTTTTATATTAGAAAAAATGTAGTTTTTTAACATGTTTATTTGTTAGACAAATTAAAAAACCCCCCCTATTATATTAGTAAAAATGTATTATATTAGAAAAAATGTAGTTTTTTAACAAGTTTATTTGTTAGACAAATTAAACCCCCCCCCCTATTTTTAATATTCATTTCGCTACAACTTTTGAAACCATCGTATAAAAATTTGCTATCGAATAAAAAAAGCGTATCCCAATCGGTTCACCCGTTGATGAGCTCCTGTGCCACGTACACAGACAGACGGACACACTTAGCGGTCAAAATTATACCACCCCTCTTTTTATGTCCGGGGTTAAAAACTCAGTTACATTATAGTATATGTAGTTATAGTATAGTTACACGGGTAGAAAAAAAATATATTAGGACAAATCACACAGATTGAGCTAGCCCCAAAGTAAGTTCGAGACTTGTGTTATGGGATACTAACTCAACGATACTAAATTTTATAACAAATACATATATAGATAAACATTCAAGACCCGGGCTACCGGGGGGCAGTTAGCCACTGCGTGAGATGAGCTCACCCGGTCACAGATGAGGCACTGCACTGAGGACAGCAGCTTCCCGTCGAACACGTCGGATACGACGCTCCGGTAGCGCACCGCGCTGCCGTCGCCGTCGCCGCTCGACCCCGCCCGCCCCGCCTTGCTGGATATCATTATATCTATTTATTCATTTACTCATTCATTCGTTCTTTCATTCATTCATTTATTTTACCTACAGCAATTATTTAACATTATAAAGACGGGAGTAATCCCGTCTTTATAATGTTAAATACCATAAAACTTTACCAATAACAGGTCTTCGCTATTAATGACAAGAGTAGACTTGTTATACATATGTCATACATGCTCCTTAACTTATTTTTGAAAATAATAATGAGATGAAAAATTCTGGAATCGAGCGGGAATCGAACCCGCGCTCCTGTCTATCCGGGACAGTGCGGGTTCAATCCCCACCCGATTCAAGAATTTTTTCATCTCATTATTATTTTCAATGACAAGAGTAGTTTAAAAATGGCGCGAAAAAATGTAGACTGAAATATACGTATAGAGTATAAGTACTTAAAAAATATAAAAAAATAATCTTGACTAATATTATAAATGAGGAAGTATGTTTGTTACCTCTTCACGCTTAATCTACTCAACCAATCTTCTCGAAATTTTGCATACATATAGTTTGAAGTATGGAGTAGGACATATGGTAGGATGAAAGCATCCTAGAAAATTAACGCGGGCGAAGCCGCGGGCAATAACTAGTGAATAATAAACGTACTATTATTATTAATGCGAAAGTTTGTGAGGATATGTGTATGTGTGTATGGTTGTTACTCTTTCACAGAAAATCTACTGGACTGATTGTTGTGAAATTTGGTACACGTGTAGAATATAACCTGGAATAACACATAGGGTACTTTTGATCCCGAAATTTCGACGGTAGCGAAGCCCCGCGGCGCAGCTAGTATTATAAATGTGAAGGTTTGTAAGGATGTAAGTTTGTTAAACTTTCACGCGAAATCTACTTGGACGGATTGTAATCAAATTTGGTACACGTGTGGAATATATCATGGAATAACACACATGATACTACATATATCGAAATTCCACAGACGCAGCTGGAAAGTAAATAAATAAATGAAATCAACAGAATTTCATGATAAAATATGGTGATTATCTCACGTGGTCTTCTCGGGTTTAGAGTCCGCGGCGTCGCTGGCGCCGCTGGAACAAGTCTCGTATCGTTCCTCGGCCTCGCTCGAACACGACAGTTCCGATTCCGAGCCCACGTCGCCTGTTAGCGTCTCACCACCTATTATTCAATTTATTTATTCCAATTTAAAAATTCTTTATTCAATATAGGATGATATGTTACGTCACTTATTGACGTCAAAAAATTACTTAAACTAAGTCTACTGCCGACTTCCAAAGCGCAGGTGAAGAAGAAGCGGCGCAACAAACTTTCACACAGCAGCCTTTTCTCTAAGGACGTCAATTAAACAAATGTATAAATTTCTTCTCAGCAGTGGTTGTTCCGAAATGCCAGTAGCTTGTGAGAAATAACTATAAATATAAAAATTGACGAGAAAAAGTGCCTGTGAAGGTCTAATTTCTGAATAAATGATTTGAATTTGAATAGGTCAATGCAACTCGGTTCAATTTAGGAACCTAAAATGAATCGCATTCGTATTAAAAACTAGCTGATGCCCGCGACTTCATTCGCGTGGCCGAACAATTTTGCGAAGCAAAATAATTTATACCTATTAGTTGCCCAGGCTTAATAGATACATATATAACAAAAAAAGTTTAATTCGAATCCGTCCAATACTTTCGGAGATAAGCGTGATCATACATACTGTTCATCAACATCAACATCATATCGAGTGTATTATTGCTAAAACTGGTGTTAGAAAATCTGCAACCAGTTTTAGCAATTCAAGTCGACTAAAGGCACCTGACATGACTTTTACGACTACCCACCGCCATCTAGCAGGCAGGTAGTCACATTCACCATTGAAGTTATCATAGCGGCAGGGCGTCAAGATACAGGGTTACTGCATGGTATCTAACGCAAAACCACCCAAGGACTACTTGGGTACATCAGAACAAGAAACTTTTATTGTACGACTTTTCGTGATTCGTAGTTTTTTTTTTTTCATATAAAAAAAAAATACAATCTAATTTGCGATTCTACACATCTTAACTTTATCTAATAGCCAAGCAACACGAGACAGTACAGTAGAGTTATGTAGCAGAATCGAACACAGAGTTAACGTTTTATAGAAACGACATTAAAACAAAAAAAAAAAAGTTTGTATTCATTACGTTTAGACAAGTCGTAGAACAAAAGATGTTAGTCTCTATGTACCTTATGCGCCTTTGGAAGGTCATACGTTAGATACCAGTACAGTTATCCCATGCATAAATGAAAGACTCACCATTGAAGTTATCAGCTAAAGCCTTGTAGGCCAGATGTCGGGCGCCGCCGAAGCTGGCGGAGCGCCGGTGGTTGGCCGCGGGGACGCTATCCCTGCGAGGACATTATTAATTTATTTCATACTAGCTTCCACCCGCGGCTTCGCCTGCGTGATATTCCCTAGGGAACATTTATTTTTCCATATTTAAAGCTACATGGATACAAAGCACAATTTAGTACCACATCGCGAATGTTACCGTGGTGGTCCAATTTCAAGTACAAATATCAGTCCTACTGAAGGAATCGCTATGACGGCTAGTGATGTAGTAGGTAATGTAAACTTACCATGTTATTCATTGAGTATACTTTGAGCTAAAGTATGTTTTGTAACGTTATGTCAATGGCAAATGTGTTAAGTGCGATAGTGACAAAACATACTTCAGCTTATTTTGTGCTTTGATATGAAAAAAACAGAGTTAGTATATAATCTAGCGTGGACGTGTATAATAAGGCAGAAAAAAAAATAAAAATTATAGTTTTTTTACAAAAAATTTTTTTTCGTAAAAAGACTATAAAAATATAATGACATTAAAGAACAATGATTGTAAGTTTACCTGAGATAGCCATCAGTTCTAGACTCGCTGTAAGAAGAAGCAGCAGGCGATTTCCGTCTCACTCGCGCGAAGAAAGGCGCATCACTCGCTGTTACGTACAAAAATAAAAATTATTGAAAAATAATATATACTACTAATAACACTAACTATAAAGTGAAAAGATTTGTATTTTTGTTTGTAATGAATAAACCCAAAAACTACTGCGCCGATTTTGATGAAATTTGGCATAGATATAGTTAATGATGAGCTAGTCCTATTATTATAAAAGCGAAAGTTTGTGAGGATGTATGTGCGAGTACGTTTGTTACAATTTCACGCGAAATCTACTGGACGGATTGTTATGAAATTTTGTACACCGGTATAATAAAACCTGGAATAACACATAGGGTACATTTTCTCAAAATTCCCACGGGAGCAAAGCCCCGGGGCGCAGCTAGTATATTATATGTAGCAGCATTTACCTCCCGACGACGCCGCTCGCCGCCTGACCTGCAAATTCCTATTCTCTTGATGGTCGCCGTCTGCTTCAGAGCTGAGTTTGTCCTCAGGCGTATTGTCATATACCTGAAATATACAATGACATGCGATATTCAACCTAATGTTCAACGCACAACGCTCAAAATCCTACACACGGGCACTTATAATATGTTCTCTCTCTCATTCTAGCGTGTTCCCGTTTCGATTGGCCCGGAGCCCGTGTAAAAAATACCATAAAATTTTGAAGATTTGCCTGGAAAAGAAGTCATCATCATAAATGTAATATTTACGTAGCTGTCGAACAAACATAGCTTTCTTTGCGAACATTATCGCACGTTGTGACGTCACTTGTTCGTGTCATCTAGTATGGAGCGTTTGGACGAGTCCAAAAATGTGTGATTTTATTCTTTTCTTATCTTTGAAAGCATTGCCATTAACACAGTATTTTTTCATTGGTGTTTCTATCAATATAAGAGTCTTCGAAAAGTCGTCAAAACAAAAAAAAAAGTCAATTAGCCTATTGCACTGTTTTTTATTATCTTAAGACCATTTTTAGAATTAATTAGTAACAATTGCTGAAACAATAAAGGTATGGTGACAAAAGTCCATACATTACCGGCTCTTTCAGCTCTTCGTGCAGTTGGTCCATGAAGCAGCGCAGAAACTCCTGTGTGTCGTGTTGGTGGTAACCCCTGAACATCGGATGTACCTGCAATCATCAATAAATAAATAAACAATAGAGGTAAAAACGTTTATTTTCTCTTCACAAAAACAGTACAAATAAGTAACTAATTTAGTATGTATATGACAAAGATGATATGCAGTACACTTTGTTAAGCCCCGACGCAAAAAGAGGGGAGTTATAAGTGTAACGTTTCCGTCTGTGACATCGTAGCTCCCAAACGGATGAAGCGATTTTCGTTTTTTTTTTTGTGTCATAGATAATTTTATCCCTAATGTTCTTAGCTTGTTAGCATGTTACTACTAGCTTTTGTCTGCGGCTTCGCCCGCTTAAATACCCTGGGGGTTTTTTTTGTATGAAAATGGGATTGCGATAGTTAAATATCCATAGCGCCACCTAGTAGTCTTTTATTGCAAAGTTTTTTTATATGCAATAATAGCTTTAGTAACAAACATACTTTCGCATTTATAATACTAGTTGGGATAAAACAAAGTCCGCTTCTAAGCTTTCTTATTCAAGCAAGTAACGGATTTTGATATAGATTATGCTGTTATTCGCACAACAACGAATGTAGTTGTGAACATCCAGATAAATTAATTGCATAAAAAGTAATTAAATCATTACTTACACTACGTATTCCATATAGAATCCCATTGGGTACGACGTATCCTCTAGTCTTCCTACTCCACATTTCTTTGATTAATTTTTGGTATGCACTGAAAACAAAAAAAATAAAAAGTCATCTACATATATAAAATAAGACACTGAATGACTGACTGACACATCAGAGCGCAGCCCAAACCGCTGCAGAGGCGTTGTGAAACGAAGACCAGTGTGTAGTGTGACTTTGCTATTTTCGTCTCACCATCAAGTCGACTCACAGTGAGACGCAGCTAACCAATCATAATGTGCCATTGTGAAGCAACGACAACCAGACCGCAATGTGATTGGTTCGCTGAGTCTTACTTCGAATCCATTCGATACTAAGAAATGAAATGCAAAACGACACTTCGCCTTCCGAATCAGAATTTTTAAAAAAGCTAAGAAACATAAACTTCCCTTTTGTTAAATGGATGAACAGTCAGTCTATACATATAGAGTAGAAAATAAATGAGACTCTTGGCTGGCAATACTGGGCTTGGCTATCAACTAATCTTGACCATTCGATTTGGTGTTGCAATGGCAAAAAACGAAATATGATGTTGTGTTCGTGACGTCATCTTACCGACTGAGGCCGGGCTTCTTGTCGGCCGCCAGTATAGCGACCGCGGCGCCGCACTCCAGGAAGTACGACGTCAGCGGCGCGGTGTTGCTGAGCGCTTGTAACGCTGCATTCATGTAGCACGTGTTACCCATATTTTGGAGGCCCACTAGACCGGCTGGATGGAGATAAAGTGAAGAATATTAGTTTCGGCGCATGCGCACAGTCACATCAAACTTGATGGTTCAACTGCGTAACAACCCTCTATGGGCCTCTAAGCAATGTTAGTTACATTAAGTTTGCAATGATATTAGGGATTCTGTGTGTTGACTGTACATTAAATTTTGGGACTTTTCAAAAAAAAGTATTTCCATAGGGTTTGTCATTTCTTTATATATTTCGTCACTATATCTGGAAATGGAACATGAAATATTAAAAATATTATAAAAGAAATAAAAATATATTGTACGAGTATTTTACAATTTGTATCACGAATATATAAAAGTATATGTATAGCCTGTTAAATTCTCATTTTTGTGGGATAGCATACGTCTTCATATAAATTTGCATATAGCCTATGAAACATTTGGAATTAATTTTTCACGTAACACCACATTGTAAATAATGTAAACTCATGTTTTTTGCAAATAAATATGTCATCTTTGTCTTTTGTGTATGTCGGTGTTTCATTACCTCTATGCCGCGTCTCGTCTTCATAATCCATATCATCCGGGTCCAGGTCATCGTCAGGCGAGCCAATGCCGAGAGAACCGAAACGGGCACTGCTGATTGACCCATCTAGGGACGTTGAATCGGGACTCACCTGCAAGATATATTAAAATTATTTAAACACTTGCTTATGCTTGCGGCTTCGCCCGCATGAACTTTCCAAAGGAACAGTGATTTTTCCGGAGTTTAAATGTCCCTATGTCCTTCTCTTTACTTCAAATCAAACGAAACGTATTCAAAAATTTCAAGAAGATTAGTTGAGCGTAAAATTTTATTGCCATACCAGTCACTTATTAATATATTGTGAGTATACATATAGGTATTACATATAGTTAAGTTATACAAAGGTATAACTATATGTAATACCTATACATACCTATAACTCACCGCGCAATGAGACTGGCCACATACGAAAACAAAAGCAATATATTGAACTTTGCACAACAACAATTGACAACACTTAACGGCCCACACTAAGGACTAAGCTTGTATCGCGAGTCCTATGGACACAAACACAAGAAACGGACACCACACATCAGGCCCGTAAACAAATATATGTGATCACTGTCACAAATATTTGCACGCACAATTCGACCCCAAGACATTCAGATAGCGGACGGGTGTGGTAGACGGGTCGTCAGAAAGTTCCTCCCGTATTGTCTACGGCTTCACGGCTAACTCACCGGTTGCGCCAACGCAGCCCTGACATGGACCTCCTTCTCGCACAGATAGCACCATATCCTCTCTGTGGAGACGTTCATGTGGACGCAATGCGTTGGAAAGTTCTGAAAAAAAAAACATGGTTTAGTGATCTAAGATCAAACGTATTAAAAAAGGTAATTAATGTACATGGAAATTAATATGTATAAATGTAAAAGTGTGTTTGTTAGTCCTTATTTCGCTTCAAAACGGAGCAGTGAACTAAAGTGACATTTGTGTGGAGATAGTTGGATGAGCAGGCTACTTTATGCCGCGGGAGTAGGTCAGCTGGTAGGTTGGGTCCATAAATTATATATAGCACCCATTCTATCCTATTGGGATTTTCCTTTTATCTATTTCAAAACGAATCTTAATTACTTGTAAGATCATTGTAAAACTCGGTTGGCGAATAAATAATATGAATATCTTATTTTTCAATTTCTTCGAAAACGAATTGCACGGTCATATTTATCGAAAGAATGTGTCAACTCAATAATAAACAAAAAAAAAATCAATGAATAAACCATATTCTATATTTATCTTTAAAAAATATTGTGTAAAATTTATTAACGAATAATTTTAAAATTAACATAAAACTGTATTCTGGTCTGTTGATATTCTTTTCCTCAGAACATAGAGTGAAAAGTAGTATATAGTACTTTATCTAGAAATAAACATCAAATATTAGTTAATCCTCCATTAGTTTAACTAAAACTCGAACTTGTCGGCTTTTCCGGATAAAATCACCGACAACGAGTGTATTACAACAAATAAAATATTAGTTGTAACAATATTTCTTTGCACAGTCTAACAGACGTTTCTTGTTCTCGATTTTATGGTCTTATCGCGGGGTGCAAAGATTAAAATTGTGACGAATACTGCCTAACAAGATGTACTTTGTTCAACCAAACCTATTTTGCTGAAGGTATTTCGGATATTTTACTGTGGCTTATGTAACAGATCTCGTCTATTTTTCTTGCATTTTGTCTTCTGAATTAAATGTTGAGAGGGACAGGGTAATGTGGCAATAGATCACAAAGATAGATCACAAAGTAAACAACGCGCTTGTGACACCCCTGAGAGCGAAGTGCAGGTTTACATTTCACTTCTCACTATCGAGTCGATTCGAAGTGAGATGCAACGAACCAATCATATTGCAGAGCGGTTGTTGTTGCGTCACAACGGCGCAATGTCATTGGTTCGCTGCGTCTTACTTCGAATCGACTAGATGGGGAGATGTAAATAGCAATGTCGCACTAAGCCCGTATTGCAGGCGTTGATAGACTTGGTGACCGCTTACCATCAGGGGGGCCGGATGCTAATACCCTTACACTTTTTTCTTTCATCATCATCATCGGTCATTCAAATATTCCACTGCTGGAACAAGAACAAGGAATCGGACCTACCACGCGGGCCTATTGCGGATTGACGGGTTTTAACCACTGCAATTACAACCGGTATTAAGCTTCTTTGAACTTTTTTCTTTATTTATTATTTTTGTTTCATAAGCATGCGCATGCATTTATTTTTGTCCAAAGGAAATGTACTTATAAACCAGTTATACTAATGAACTTGCTTCAATGACACTGATTCACTATACTTGTATTTATAAACAATGACTTTACGGAAATTGCATGTAAAGGACTTTGGGCAATATAAACAATAATGTATTCAAATATATTCACACGCCCTAGTGCAGATATTGTCTTTATTTATTTTGGTTATATTGTTTAAGGTGTCAAATAGCTGTGTTCCGGGGCTTCGTGCCCGTAGGAATATCGGAATAAAAATTGCCCTGTCACTCAGGAGTAATATAGCTTACTACTGGTTGTGGAAAAATTTTGGTTATCTGTTGAGAAATACTTAATATTACATATAATGTTCAAAAGCTCTCTCTCTCTCTCTCGCACATGTTGGCGTTTCTTCGGTGATTGAGTATAGGGTCTGCTCAATTTACAACATTAACCAGCGACCCGTCTTGCTTCGCTCGGGTAAACCATATTAATTATACATCTAAACCATTCTTAGGAAATCGAACAAAAATCCTTAGGGTATTTTTGAGATTATCGAGATTATCGCATCCATACAGACAGACGTGACAAGGGGAATTATTTTTATTATAATAATATGTTAGGATGTAGATTTTAAAATACTATAAATTAAGTAATTGTGCAGTTTAATTTCTATTGCTGTTAAGTGGGCGTAAAAAAAAAATTTAAAAAATTCCATTACAAAAATACACACGGTGCAGTTAAAAAACCGATGTAAAAACCGTAGCTAATTGCATGTTGCCTATTTCCATTTGTTTATTTACTGAAGATAAAACTCAATGATTGGAAAGACAAAAAAATATTATTTTGCTACATTTTTAATTCTATACTATTTTTGAGTAGCTCCGGATCAGGATGAAAAGTATTCTACATCATTCAGCAATATAGCTTCCTACTGGTGAAAGAATTTTAGAAATAAGTTGGGTAGTTCTGGAGAATACCCCTACACACAAACTTACAAACTTCTTGAAAGTTTTTGTTATATATTCATTATAATTAATTTTTTGTTCAAATGAAGCGAGACCCAAACCCATGCGATTAAAGCCTATAATTGGAAAAGTGATTTGAATCAACATAATATAATGAATTAATTCCAACAAAATTGATTTTCTTGTATTTTTAGTATACCTCATACTTTTAAATTCATTTATGGATCCCTCTCATTTTGTTAACTATTTATAAGAGGACAAATATATTGCAATTGTGCCTCTATTGCCATCAAATTTATAGGTTGATGTGGTGCGATTGTAGGTACCTTTATAGATGTAAAAATGTCTCGGCTTGTGCAAGTTTAAACTATCACATATTTTTTTACGACCTCGGTGGCGCAATGGTAAAGTTCTTGCCACTGAACCGAAAGGTCCCGGGTTCGATCCACAGTCGGGTCATGATGGAAAATGATCTTTTTCTGATTGACCCGGGTCTTGGATGTTTATCTATATATATATTTGTTATAAAATATAGTATCGTTGAGTTAGTATCCCATAACACAAGTCACAAACTTACTTTGGAAATAGCTCAAACTGTGTGATTTGTACTAATATATTTATTTATTCCTTTACTAACCTTTTGGTGAATTGTGCTGTGGTCATTCTTCACTTCGGAACAACCTATATGATGGCATTCAGGTTGTAGGCAGATCCAGAGGTTGGGACCCGGGCAGCCGCAGTCAAAACATGTTAACGTCTACAACAATGTTATTATATTAGGGTGTGTGTATGTATGTTTATTACAAGCTTTTACACCTGTCCTATGGCTGTCTGTAATAAAATCTTGCAAGTTAATTTACACCTAATTCCACTTTTACTAGAGAATTTAAAATTGTATGCATTGCTCAGTTTCAATGATATTTCATAGTTATAATAAGAGTGTATCCTGATGGTGTACCCAGAATCAATCCCCACAAGGGAACTCCTCAATGTTAAATGCCCTGACATGATCTTTTAAGTAATTTTTCTTAGCCTTGGTGTAATGTTTATTTTATGCAAACAACTGTTTGATGTTATACATGACCTCTCCTCTTAAGGATCTAGTGGAAGAGATTTCTTTTGAATAATTAGTAATACTAGTATATTTATTTTTAGGGTTCCATCTCAAATATAAAAACCATTACACCATCACAGGTAGTTGTTTTGTGTTTATGTATTATTTATGTTTACTGTACCAACATAAATAAATTAAAGTGTTTTAACAGGCTTAATTCACAGCTTTCAATATCTTTTCATTATTTTTTTTTCAGATTTCCGTTTTTTATATCCAACCCAATAATCATATAACTTCGCTTGGGTAAAATCATAATAAAAATAACCTATGTTACCCCTGAAGGTTATGTCTCTGTGGCAAATTTCATCAAAATAGGTCCAGCAGTTTTTACAGTTACAAGTCATTGCATCAGAATATTTTGGATTTGTTACTCACTTTGATGATAATGCAATACTGGATAAGATTTTATCAATGGCAACTACATTATACTCATAAATATCATTAAAACAAGACAACAGTCCGTAGAAGCTTCAATGTTTATCAATAAATGATAACTTTATAGAACAATAAGAATACTATTATATTCGTCTTGTAAACAAGAGTCAGTAGGTACCTAAACCATAAAAAAAAATAGAAGCAATCCAGAACTGTCTTTTCTGGTGTTTAAGGAAGTTAACCAGATCGCATGATACTCATATGGTATTCACCAAGCATTACACAATAACAACCGAGGTAGGGAAACTTAATTGAATGTATCTACTGACCATTCATATTTTAGGTTATGAAATGATCCTTACCTCTTTTGTTTGCCATAGCTCCTTCCCGAGGGAGTCTGTAAGCTTATTCAAATGCTCACACGTCACTCCTTTATCCATTGTGAATTATAAATATTTCCGCACAAACGAAATCAACTTTACAGATACACTACAGTCTTGTAAATAAAGGACATTTTCTATACTAAGGCAGGCCGTAACCGAAGCTTTGTTGAGCTGGTAAAAACTAAACAGAGGACGCTAAATTTTAAAAGGAACATTTTAAGGCAAAAATCTATTAATTAAATTAGAATACAGAAATTTCCTACAACTTAAAACCTTTCGTGACGAGCGAAACGAAAAGTCAGACACCAAAACTTATTCTGGAGCATATCATCTAAGACTGATCAGCAGAATTGCAAAGTAGAATATTCATGTCCTTTTCTAACATTAAGAATAAACGGTAAAATATAGAGACAGAAAGCAAATCACTTCACTTCGCTTTCGATTTCACTACAAAGAAAATAGTGTAGAATACGCGACATAATTCAGTGTTGCCGTTAGTAACCAATAATAAACTACCATACCATGTAAAATAAGAGACATTATTATTATGCAAAACCTTTTGTTTTTATTAGGTAGGTAGGTACTTCCAGTTTCCATTTAGTTTCCTTGTTGACTTGGTGTATTCCTTCCGGTTTGCTACGATTTTCGATTCTCGGTTCTATCCTTCAAAGCGACGGAATATAGACCGTGACGTGAAAAGCTGATTAGGGAGTATTATATTTATCACGCCATACACAAAAGCTTTGCCGCCTTTTGCTAGGTCGATTAAAACGTTTATTTTAGAGTACTTTATTAATCCTCATTATGTAAGCATTCGTTTGTGAAAATATATAACAATCCTAAATCCTTCCTTTTTCTTTTAAACTCACACCACGATTACGTAGATATTTTTATTTTTACGTAGGTATTTTTGGTCGTAAATCTGCAACAATATTGAAAATTGGCGCTTTTTGCCTCCATTGGCAATGTTTACTTATGTATCTTAGTTGTATAAGTAGCACTATACAGTAGTTGATATGCCCTATTAGCGCGGGTTGGATGAAATGGCAGTCACAGGAGTCATCTGTAAGTCTTGAATGCCACTTAAACTCAAGGGCAAGGTGTACAAGACCCAGACCTGTTATTTTGTATGATTTGCAATAATGTTGGGCCTCCAAAGTTACAGATGAAAGGCGACTGTATGTAGCGTAGATTAGAATGCTACGATGGATGTGTGGTTTCCACGCACACTGACACTCCATACTGTGGAGTAACTAATATGGAACCAGACGCGCGAGAGCCTTTCTAAATTTATGGATAGAACGAATATGTGAGAGGAAGTTTAAAGGAAGCCCTACTAATTCCATGGGAAGCACACAGTCGATATTAAATGCATGGAATTAGTAGGTAGTAGATACGAAGTAGGTACCATGGATTGTAGGTACTTACAAAATCCATTGTTAAATGTGTGTGACCCGCGCGCGGGGCACCTTTTTAAATCTATGTGTCAAATGTTGTCAAGTAAGATAGAGACAAAACCAAAGGACAAAACTCTTATTAAATCCATGGACAAAACTAATTTAACCAGACGCGCACGGGGCCTTTTCTGAATCTATCAATTTAACTTAAAATAGGTGTATCTATTTTATGTTTGCTTCATAAAAAGTTAAAACCATTTTAAGTTTAAGTTTGTCTACCGAGTTTTACAATAATCTTTGCTAGCGGTGCGCGGGGCCCTTCTAAATCTACGGAGTACCTACCTACTAATTCCATGGCACGAAACGATATAAAAAAAACTGATCTGTCAGTGTCAATGTCAGCTCGCAGCTGACTGAGTGGAGTGAGTTGATAGATCAATCCACTCAAAAAAAAAAACAACCAACAAATTAGAGTACCTACCTACATTAAATTAACATTGTTCTGCTTCTTTTCGTGTGCGCTTACCTGTGGCTTTTTTGACTACTGTGTTCACTACTTTAATTTTATAATTGAGTAGGAACGAAATAAGATCTACCTAGTTGACAAGTTGAAATGACGTCCGCCTCATCAAGCAGCGCCCGTTCTCTGTTCGCGGAGTCCAAACAGCGACTTGCTGAGCGCGTCCAAGTCAATATAAATAACATTTCATCATTAGCACGGCAGATACACAGGGGCTCCAAATCGAATGAAGTAAGATATATCCACAAATTCTAACTTCTAGCACTGCTCAATTTCGGTGTAGTCAGATGCCTTGTGGTGACTTGAATAGAAATGTGAGACCAGATTTAGCACGCTTGATAAGAAAGATTGAAGTGTTTTGGTTATGTTATTAGCCACTAATGGCAAAGCAAAGTGTTCCACCATCGACATCCATTAACTCTCTATGCAGATAAACTTCACATAATTTAAATTCGTAAAGCTCCCATCTATTTATTAAGGATTATACAACATTGATTCTCAAGGATTTTTTAATTGGCATTGGACTTTCACATGGAAAAAAATCATATAGGTATTAAATCTTCACAGGACCATTTTTACATCAACCTACTAGCTTTTTGTAATATAATATTTGATTAAAAAAAAATTATACTTTAGACAAGGGTAGGTCTAGTGTAATTAATTTTAAATTTCCAGACTATCCATCTGCATAAATAGATTTTCTTACTTAATCTCACATTTTATTTTCCAGTTGTTATCAGCAGCACGGGAGATGGCAGGTTTGGAAGCGCTGATGGAGAGCAGCGAAGAGAACCTAAAAAAGATGCAACTGATTGCTGTACATATGGGCTACCAGTTTGAGAACATCCACCAATCTGCACAAATGCTCACCGAGATTAAAGAGAAAGTATCTTCTATGCAAAGATGACAGGCGTCTCCTGATTATGAGTAATTTGAATTTGAAGCATTTCAACCTCTGCAACCGCACGTCAATTTTACAAATTTTAACAAAGACAAATTTAAGTTTTACTCTCTGACTTTAAAATCATTAATCTGTACTGTGGTCAATGTCAATTTTATGAATTATTGATTTTGAAAATGACTCCTGCCCCAGAAAAATTTACGGATCATAATGATGCGGCCGTAGTGGTCGAAATACTCTGAGATTCACCCAATCACTGTAGCCGTTGTAAGGGATGGGATGTGTGATGGTTGAGACAACTGTCCTTTCCTGTACTGTAATGTTCTTTATATGTATTATTACTACTTGTAGACATATGCTTATTATAGGATCGACTTGGGCTAGACCCAATCCTTGGCAAATGAGCTTATGTAAAAGTATTTTAAAAAAACATTGTATAAATGTAATTTAATTGCTTTATAAAAATAAATCAAGTTAAACATTAACATGTAAATTCTTAATTTTGTATTATCCTATTTTTAAAACCTGTTAACCTACGTGGTGTGTCATTGCCCATGCTCCTTATTCATCCATAAGGAAGGCCTGTGCCCCAGGACCTTTAAAATGGCTGTTAAGGGTAATTATCCTATTTATTTAAAAACTTTATTTGTAAAAAAGGATTGAGCCCAAATATATTTTGTCATTATCGTACCCGTGGAATTAGTAAGTGCGGCGTACCTATCTATGATCGTACCTTATATTTGACATTGATAGAACGGGACAAAACATAATTTAGCGTAAAGTATGCTTTAACTATGAATAGCACAGGTTGGGTATTTTTTCCTTTTATTGATCTACGATAACAGCCTGTTATTATATTGTATTAACAGGCTCCAATATAATATAAAAATATAATTCAATTTTAACTAGGTACCTACTTTGTTCATAAGGCAAACAATATAATACGATGTGAATGTTTGCTATTAATATTTGTTAGGCGTGGTTCTCCAAGGAAGGCTCAGCAGTGGGCGGAAAGGGGGTGAAATGATGATGATGATAATAAAGACTAATAATTAGTTGCGTCCCGGGGCTTTCCGCCCGTGGAAATATCGTGGGATAAAAAGTACCCTATGTCCCTCAGGAACAATGTAAAATATATTATAATAAAAAGTCAAAGTCTGATATAAATATTTTGTTTAATTTTGGAAGGAATTTTGGAAATTGAAGTTAACAATTTCCGATTAATACCCCAATACAAATTTTAGATGACTTCAGAGATAAGTTTAGACCTTATATTTACCACTAACACTTAAGCATGTACCTGAAGACCGGACTCCCAGCTTTCACTAAGTTCGGACGTCTGTGATCGATGGCTTCCTTATCTTAGTTCTCCAGTCGCGACACGAACACACATTTCCATAGATATATCAATAAATCGCGCTTTAGCCGATTGAGCTGAAGTTTTTGACACGCTTAGTTCGGATGACAATGCATTATTATGACCTGTTTGTGCACTCAGGAATGGCTCCAAACGAACGAACTCAAAAAAAGAAAAAAAATATGATCCATCAGCAGGTAACTACATTTATGCTCTAATAATGAATACTCCGCGGCTAAGTTAACTTATATTCCATCTATCTAAAAGACATCGTCGTGAACTCGTGACTAATGACCCGACCAGCGAAACGCTAACCTAGAAACAATGGCGCATCGCAAAAACAGAGCAAGTCTGCTGTTAACATTAGCATTGCTGCTAATTTTGCACTTTCGGCATCTCAACAGTAATTACACAGCATTACGTAACCCCAGTCGCTTCTGTTGTAGTCACGATCATATCTTACCGCCATTTTGAAATTGCAGTTCCCAACCTCAAAATTCGTTAATTCTAACCTTTAAACTCACTGAAAATAAGGTCTGAAATTTTTTAACTGCAATTTTAGGATTGTAATAACTAAGTTTGTTGGCTCACAAAGCTGTAAAAATTATATCAAATCGTCAAAGTTGGTGGTTGTGTAACCTCGTGCTTGATAGAATTGGACGTCGCGAAAAAAAAGGAAAGTGGTTTAAGTGAGGTTTTGGACACAATGGCATGATAGGCACGATTCTAAAGTATGCCGGGAGCATTGTGCCATTTTTTTTCTTAAATCAGTGTGAAAGGTAAACGGTCAAGACCCCTCGTAAGGTCACGTGGTTAACCTGTCTGGAGTTCAGCCATAAAATGGAAATAGAAAAGCCAGTAATACGAATTGAGATTTAAAATTAGGTTAACTAAATTAGCTTATAAATATTATCTCTATTATATTTTATTTCGACCATTACAAATTAATTTTGGGTAATTTAGAAATAAAACTCGCACCAAGATGGAACTTTGGTCTTTGTCTAAATGGTGTTATGTCATTGTAAGTTTGAAAGGGGTAATCTAGGGGTGATGGTGGGAAGATAATGGATGAGGGAGGCACAGGGGGGCTACCATCATCTCTTAACGCGATCCGCTTTACGATCTAAACTGAACTGCATCGAAAATTCGTACCATCAACTTAATTTTTAGTATGAATGCGATTCATTTTAGGTTCCTAAATTGAACTGAGTTACATTGTAATCGTTCTGTAAAAGTTGATAGTAGGCCTGCTGGACAGAGAAGGGTGCCGTACGCGAAGAAAGACCTACCTATGCTCACAAGTGGACTGATATGTTGTTGATGAAAAAAGGAAAAAATAAGCGTGTACATAGGTATATATAAAGAACTACATACACCGCTCGGTCAGTGTAATTCTTGTACAGTCAACAACACATTAACCTACCCGAAATTGTTGCAAACTCGAAACTTACCGCGCCATAGTATATATAAGTTCATGCAGGGTAACTGTTGATGTGCTGTTGACTGTACCTCAGATCAACAAATGTATAAAATTAAACCTAAAATAAAGCAAATGTTCCTGCGATATTACAAATTGTTTCAGGATTTTGTAATTCAGGTCACTTCAATCATTATTACAATTACATCTCATCGTGCCTACTGCAATAGATGTAATAGAATAAATACCTTCTATTTCAAACATTTCACTAGATCACCTTCCGTAGTCTAGATTTGCTATGCGAATATTGAACTACCACGAGGATTTGTATGCAGATGGATGTGGTAACTAAATAATAGTATAAATTATTTTTAATTCATCTTCATTAATTCATATCGAGTGTGCTATTGCTAACACTGGTGTCAGATTTTATTCAAGTCGTCAAAAGGCATCTGACTTGAATTTTACGACTACCTACCGCCATCTAGTGGCAAGTAGTCGCATGCGCACTGGCGAACTGAACTGTCCACCGATGTGCAGGTTTTCTCACGATGTTTTCCTTCACCTGGTCGATGGAAACTGTTATACATAACTCAGATTGGTATACAAACTCACGTGGCACGAGTAGGATTCGAATCTGAGACTTTTCGATCAGGCGGACTATTTTACCACCGCTTCAGGTGTAACACAAGTACAGTATAAAAACCTATACAAATGCCAGTGACCCATATTATAAATACCTTGCAGATACACATAAAACATACTTAAAACTAGGTCACACGTAATATCGGCAACGTGTGGCGCGCCAGCAGGCAGCTGTTAGCAGACCTCTGGAACACGACTCGCTGTACTCAAGAGCACGAAGTCCTCTTTCATTCACTTCTCCAGACGATGTGCAGTTACCAACTTTTATCCTCCCATGCATGTTAAAAAGCCTTGGTAGCTATATGGCTACAGTATGATGCCGGTTTCACACTATCCGCGAACAGTTCGCCAAAATTGGGCAGATTCAGCATACATACAGCGGTAAATAAAAATATTCGTACAAACTACGCATTGTTCATGCATTCGCGTAGGTGTCTGTTTGAGTTCGGCGGGAGCCTACATGAAACTTAGGAGCAACGGTCGGTCCTAAATTCGCAGCTCCTGGGTCTGGAGCGTCGCAGCCGTGAATACAACTACGATCTCGATCTGAAGAGAGAGGCGGACGCCTAAATTACTTGATCATGACAGCACATATCATGCGATGAATCATCAGAAATTTGAGCTTTGTGCCACATCTACTATTTCATTCGACATTTGAGTGCATCCAGCGTACACAGAGTGGGACAGTTACGTAATTTCCTGCAAGATGCACTTATTACATGTGCAGTTTGTTACATGACACAATATGGGGATGTATCAATTATGCAAATTGTGAGAACTGTTCAATTTCAGCCATTTGACTTGTAATTGTCGTGTTCGTAGATGAAGGGTTAATAGCTGGAATTAAATGAAGAGTTTCATGCCTACTTCATTCCATATTGGGTATATGACATATATACAATTCATGATGATAGATTCCCGGTCGAGATGATTTTCATCTAATTAGAGACAAAAGCAGAGTTAGCGAAGACCGAACTATACACACTTGTTTCGAAGGGAGCGTGTCTCTCTCTCACGTTTTCCCGCTTTCTTTTTCAGACGTAAATATCGAAGCTCAGAGTACGTATTTTTTTGTTGTGAGAGAGGGGCGTGTAATCTTCAGAAATAGACATATAAATTACATGTCTATTGTAATTTATAATTCAGATTTTACACATTTAATACGCGTTGCGGTTGTGAAGACTGTATATCATTGATTCTTCATGATCCTCATTGAGACAAAGCGTATGGATGTAGGTATATTACAGTCTACACATGACACAGTCATATTAGAACACTAGATATATATTAAATAAATAAATATATTTATTTAATATATATCTAGTGTGAAAGTATTTTTGAAATCGGTTCGGTAGTTTCGGAGATTACCCGACTCAAACATACAAACTCACAAGGTCACAAACTCACAAACGCTTACTTCTTTAATAGTATAGATTAGAACATTTAGGTACATTTGATATTGTTGCGTCGTATTCGCATCGCATAGAGTCGCTTATTGTCAATGAGGACGCGGCGAGTCTCTCTTGTTTTTTCAAACAAATACGTAATATCGCAGATAGATACACACCAGTTTCGTGGCACGTAACTGATTGTGTGTTATTAACATAGCTACCCTGTGACCAGGTAACCGCATGCACTATTTGGCAGGGTGAGGTAATAGATTGGAATTCTAGCGATAACTATGTGTTAAAATGCTGAAGCAGTTATGGAAGACATTGGATTGTAAAGTTTAGTTTGTATAGTTGTGGTTGAGCTTCGCGATGGCTGACTCACGCGTCAACTCGTGAACGGGTGCTGCCGTGGGGGGACTGGTCAGCTCGATATTTTATTAAAAGGTTTTTTGTTTTTTCCTTTTATTTGCACTTGATCACAATCATAATATATTTCAGTATACCTTTTGACCACGTACTTTATTGTGTACTTACATTGTTAAATTACTGATAAAAAAATTATACATAAGTTTATATTTAAAAAAAGGTAAGCCCTTTTGGCATAATAGGGACCAACACTGTTTGAATGAGTTTCTTTCAGCATTTCTTCTCAGTAGTGGTCGTTTCCCGCGTTTATTTCATGTACGAGTACCTACTTATATCTCGGGATCTAAGTAACGTATCGCTATGAAACCTATAGCAGATTTTAAAACCTATAGAAGTAAGACCTTCCGCTAAACAACCGCATCAAATTTAATCTAGTAGTTTTTGCGTGATGCGCAAACAGACACACAGGCAAAAATTCTATAGCTATTGTCATTCATAGTTTGCCTTTTGGTGATGTTATATATTTTGCTAAAAATAAAGTCATACAACATATTACCATTGATTATTAACATACATTACACAAGTATTGTTTAATAATATACATTACACAAGTACAATAGGAAACTGATATGTACTAAAAGTGTAATGATTTCTGCAAACGATACTTAACCCCAGGCGTCGAAGGTTAAGGCCAGTGCATCATAATTACGTTGCATTTTATATGCAATGTTTACGTGTGTTTGACGACTTCTGCCTGCGAAACTGGTTTGACATTGAAAAGGCTAGCATAAGGCGAGATCATATGGACATAATTTATACTTTCTCGTGTTTTCAGCATAATTTTATTACATATCACAGCATTACACTAATAATGAGATGAAAAATTTTTAACACAAGAGCGGTAATCGAACACACTCGATAGTGTCTCGATAGCTCAGTGGTTAAGAACTGGCAGAGGCGTGGGTACGATTCCCGCTCGGGTTTTCGAGTTTTCATGTTTTTAATTTAGCTTAATAAGCATGTGTGGCATGCATATACCAATATGAAAAAGGAACGGTATATTTTCAGTGTTTTTAAAATTTAGTTATAGTTTTGAGATTAAAAGTGACGACATTTGTGTATGTTCATCGTCTACCACTATCCCAAATATCATCAAAACTCATCCAATAGTTGAAATAAAACACAATAAGAAGCACATCATTTCTTAAATTATTACTTAGCACATATTAACAGGAATCCAGGTTATATTCGTCCCATGACTGTATCAACTAATGTAGTATTTCGACCTCCAACCTGCAATATATCATTGCAATTGAAAGAGACGCAACTATACAAAAGAAAGAGTAGTAGTAAGAAGCATCCCTTTCTGTTACAGTGACTCGACTAAAATTTGCATTTTTTGAATTCCTAGAACGCTGGCTTGGAGAACCAGGTGCTTAAGAACATGTAAATTAACTCAATATATTAATTAATAAAGCACAATTTACTCCTAACACTGTTATTTATTAAAATTATGTATAATTATTTCCTTCATTATGGAAATAAGAAGCAGAGTGGATATTTGCCGGAAGTTCAATTTGTTAGCTAAGATGAATCTACGTAAAACACATCGATATATATATATATATTATAATCAGCACTCGGATCACAATCATAACCTGTCTTGATATACCTTTTGACTATGTACATTATGTACTTTTAGAAAAAAACATCGTAAGAAACAATAATGGTAAGCCGATCTGGCATGATAGGGACCAACACTCTTCAAATGAGTTTCTATCGGCATTTCTTCTCAGCAGTGGTCGTTCCGAAATACCAGTAGTTTGTAGCTTGTGAGAAATAACTATAAATATAAAAATTGACGAGAAAAAGCGAATTGTCTAATTTCTGAATAAATGATTTGAATTTGAATTTAAAATGGAAGAATCTATACATCTATATCTACATATATAAATATTTTAATTTACGCGGGCGAAGCCATGGGCAAAGCTAGTTTCTAATTTTAAAAAACCTACACATCACACATCATCATCAGCCTACCCTTATCCCACTTTATGTGGGGTCGGTATAGCACGTCAGTCTCCTCCACTTCTCCCTGTCTGATGTTAAGCGATCAGGTACTTACACAGCTAATAGCCTCACGAATAGTTAATTAACAAAACGCCGTCTATTCTAATCATAGTCTTAACTAATATTATAAATGTGAAAGTATGTTTCTTTGTTACATCTTCATGCTTTAGAGAAGGACATAGGGTACTTACTACCTTTCCTCCGGGAAAAATGAAGCCACGGGCAAAAGCTAGCTAACAATAATTTGATTAGTAAAACGTAAACTTAACAAAATAAGGAAGAAAGAGATCCATCCGTCAACGCTTCCTATAATTGTCTTCGGACGGAAGAAAGAACAACTAAAGCCTTGTGATGCGAGGTGTCCTGTACATACCGGACACGGCCCCTTGTCATTTTGTTTTCCTTATTTCTTATTCGTTTTTATGCTAATGGATTTTGATTTTGATGGGTAATACATTTACTTCTTTCTCTCTCTATCTCATCTGAGCGTTTTACCGGTTGCTGCCATAGAGCGTCGGAGTCCAGGATCCTAAAATTTCTTTACAAATTTTAAATTTAACAAATAAGTATAAAAGTTGTCCTCATTCAAATTGCTGGAGAAGTCTTTTTACACATTTTATCTATTAAAAAACCCACATCAAAATCCGTTGCGTAGTTCTAAAGATCTAAGCGTACGTAGGGACAGACAGCGGCGATTTTGTTTTGTAATATTTAGTGATTCTTATTTATAATCCAACTAGCTTTTCCCCGCGGCTACGCCCGTGTCTTTTCGTGCGCTCGTTCATAAAATATTATTATCATTATCCCACGGGAACAGTAATTTTTCCGGGATGAAAGGTACCCTATGTTCTTCTCTATAGATGTATGGAAAATTTCAAGAAGATTGGTTGAGTAGATAGAGCGTGAAGACAAACAAACTTACTTTCGCATTTATACTCGTAATATTAGTTAGGATTATACATATTTTTGATAAATAACATCACATTGTCCCGGGAGCTGGTGTTAGGGCAGAGATGGCAAGAGAGGTGATCAATAATTTAATGAGAGGCATCACACTCGCGCGAGTTTTGTGAACTGTGTATGAACCCTCTGGCTGGGCTGTCCTTGCACCGCTAAAAGGTTGACTGGGTTGGTTCTCAGAGCGTTTCGACCGCTGCGGAGGATCATTTCCAAAATTAATCCTAACTAATATTATAAATGCAAAAGTAAGTTTGTTTGTCAACTCTTCACGCTCTATCTACTCTCACATCTTGAAATTTTGCATACGTGTATTTAAATGGATTTGTTAATACATGTCACACATGAATGAATGAATGAGATTTAATTACTTTTCGTCCCGGAAAATTAACGCGGGCGAAGTCAAAAGTTAAAGCTTCATAAAATTCATAAAATTGACATTACCCTTAGGTACAGATTAATTATTTTAAAAGTCATATAATAAAACAAATTATTGTCTTTGTTACAATTTAAAAAATTGTAATGATATCAGACCAAACTAACCAAAGGCTTTCTTAATTAACCAAAGGTCGTGCCATCGTATGAAGTTATATCATCCTTATCCTAATCATTACATATTATACCGCGTCGTCTACCGCGTCTGTCTATCTATCTGTCTGTCTGTTTGCGGTAAACTCAAAAACCACTGCACGGATTTTCATGCGGTTTTCGCCAATAGATAGAATGATTCCTGAGGAAGGTTTAGGTGTATAATTTATTATGTTGTTATCCGAGCGAAGCCGGGACGGGCAGCTAGTTCGAAATGATGAAAATCGTCTCAATCAACAAGGAACCGTACGCTTGGTTACCTACATGATAACGTGGTACCTACCACGTAACGAGGCAAGTCGCGTGCGCGCGCAGGCTATTATATCTATTAGTTCACGTGGCCGTTCGTGTCGACCCAGTTCTGTGCCATGTTAGCTGCAAATTAACAAATTATATATACATTTTAGAAGACTAAACCTTACCAGGATGGACGTTTTTCCTATAACTGTCCTATGCTATAATCCTTACCGACTGATAACCGAAAAACTAACTGCTGGATAAGTCTGCCTGAAGCTATTTGTCAGTTAGCTCTGTCACTTGTGAAACATTTTTAACGCTATCTGTTTAATATGTTATTAGCTTTTCCCGCGGCTTCGTTAAAATATATTTTCACATTTTTCACCCCAATTATAGTCATTTGCGTGTTGATTTCATATAAAAAAATGCCTATGTTTGAACGTGGGTCTTTAAATATATGCATACCAAATTCAGCAAGATAAGATTCAGCTGTGATTGTACTACTGGACGCCTTCCTGACGTCCTCCCTCTTTAGAAATGCTATTGTTACCTATCAGCTGCCTAGGCTTGTTGCATCCAAAGGTGATATGGCGTGGATCTGTTATTACGGGCGTTTTTATTTAAAAAAAAACGTGATAGATTAACGTTGCGACTTTTTTTATAACGTCATCAGAGAAGCAAATATGTATGTATAGCTTTGAGCGTTGTCTGTCTAACTGCGCCCCGGGGCTTCGCCCCCGTGATATAAGGATATGAATTGCGGAATATAAGGATATAAAGTATCCTATGTGTTAATCCAGGTCCGTCCACTCGATTTTTCGTGTAAGAGTAACAAACATACACACATACATCTTCACAAACGTTCCCATTTATAATACTAGTAGGATGTGTGACTGACAACTACAGATGATGGTGACGACCTCGGTGGCGCAGTGGTAAAGTTCCTGCCACTGAACCGAGAGGTCCCGGGTTCGATCCCCGGTCGGGTCATGATGGAAAATGATCTTTTTTTCTGATTGGCCCGGGTCTTGGATGTTTATCTATATATGTATTTGTTATAAAATATAGTATCGTTGAGTTAGTATCCCATAACACAAGTCTCGAACTTACTTTGGGGCCTAGCTCAATCTGTGTGATTGGTCCTAATATATTTATTTATTTATGTGTAATGCGGCACCTCCGAACTTCAGCTATCTACGTATAGTATTTTATTGAGCGAATTATTTATTATATAGAATTTCTTGAGACTTTAGATGAGGACTATGATAAGATTTCCCGAAATTCCCATGGGCATGGGAAAATATATTTTTACATGGGCACGGCGTCGCAAGCTACACTTAGAGTGAGTTGCATCAGTCAACTTTGACGTTGACTTTAACCTCCGCGCCGCCGACGTTTAGATAAAATGACGTATTTTGCATTTCTATGCACAGGTTAAAGTTAGCGTTAAAGTTGACTAGTGCAACCCACTGAGAATAAAGTTCAAGGGAAACAAACAAAGCGGCTACCAAACATACATATAAAATACCGTGTATTTTGCTTACCTGCTGTTTACCTCTCATTAGGTGATATTTCAAGATTATTTTTCCTCATCCAAATATTCCATTGAAATGACACCTTAGTTTGTTTTGGAGAAATGACGTATTAGTATCACAAACGACATCACAAAAAAATTGGCAGCTTACATAGGTAAGTGACGTCAGCGCTTTTCACTGTAATTAATAGTTGATTTTGACATTTGGGGAAAAGTATCTCATTTGACATTTATCCTAACACAGTACAGTAGGTAATATTTTTCATTGTCTTTTAAAATTTAAATTAATTTTTGACTTTTAAATTATTTTATGATCTAACCAGGAATTATTTATTTTAAAAGAATATATAATATTTTTGTAAATGTACATATACATTGTTTTAGTTTAGTTTACTAAACTAATAAAGTTTTAATTTAGTTCTAAATGTAACTAACTAATTAATATATTGAATAATACTACATTTACAAAATATTTTATGATAGAGATATCTGAAGCAGAATGAAAATAGTTTTTGATAAAAAAAATCTTATAGAAAAAAATATTACGAAGGGGCTCGTTGATGTCTTTTCAGAGGCGGGAGCGAGCGTCTAATTCTTTGTGGAGAAAAACATTATTTTTCTTAGGATTCCGGCCTTATTTTACAAATCTGAGAAAAACACAGGATTTTAGAATAATTACATTGTATAAAACAGTGGCTTCCTGCTGTCTGTGTGTTCATAAGTTTACATTTTTAGCAGCGCAACGGATATTGATGCGGGTATTTTTAGAGTGATTCAAAAGGAAGCTACAGGTATATATTTATTTATTTCATTTATTTAAACTTTATTGCACAGGAGTACAATTTGTAAAAGCACAATAGACGGACTTAATGCTAAAAGCTTTATCTAACAGGCAACCTTTGGGTCAGACAGAGAATGCTATGTTTTGTTATTACGGTTTTACCCGAGCGAAACCAGGACGGGCCGCTAGTTTAAAATAAAGTACATTACATTTTAAAGATCTCTTTCAGAAAAAAATAATCATAAATAAATAAATATAATAAATAAATATATTAGGACAAATCACACAGATCGAGCTAGCCCCAAAGTAAGTTCGAGACTTGTGTTATGGGATACTAACTCAACGATACTATATTTTATAACAAATACATATTAGATAAACATCCAAGACCCGGGCCAATCAGAAAAAGATCATTTTCCATCATGACCCGAACGGGGATCGAACCTCTCGGTTCAGTGGCAAGAACCTTACCACTGCGCCACCGAGGTCGACCAACTCAAAAAACAAGGATTTTTTACATGTTTAATTAGGTTTGGGACAAAATTTTTGACTGCAAAAAATATTAAAATTTTTCAATGATAATAAATGTTTATATGTGTGTAAGTGAATAATAAAAGATTTTTTTCATTGAAAAATATAGTAATTGCTTACTGCTTCGACCGACTTGAGAGATAGTGGGATCTCATCGATATTTTCCTCAGGGGATGGCAATGTCAGTATATTGAGAGCAGTCTCTCAATAGATATTTTTGGAAGTGCAGCAGTGGAACGCAAATACGGGCTAGAAGAAAAAATACTTTTAAACACAGACAGACAGACAGTTTTCAGTTTGCGTGTACAAACAGCAAAACAATATAAATATTCTTAATAGCCACAAAGGGGGAAATAAATTAAAAAAAAAACATTAAAGGCACAAAGCGGACTTAACTATCCTAGCCTATGTAGACCACACTGTTTCTGTCAGGCAATAGACATCAAACGTATTTAAATTTCGAACAAAACTAAAATAATAAAAAAAAAATCCAATAAGAATCCTGAAAGGTAACAGGACAAGAGGAAAATCATTTCCTAGCCCCACTCCGTGTTAAAGGCTTTATGTGTGGGGGAATGTACTCTCGCTTCAGTGTGCCGCTGGCCGCCGACCGAGCGAGACGTGCGGCCGCAGTTTTCTAAAAAAGGAAAAATTCTGTCGCGCGCTCCCTTTTATTCCCCAATGAACTGTGATATTCGACCCTAGTGATGGATTAAGTGGCTTGTAAGTGTTGCAAGTGTTATTTGCTGTGCTCCTGGCCCTCGTCCGCGCTTGTTCTAAACGGTTAGTATTATGCAATGAGAAACTGAAAGTGTGGATTTTGTTGGATTTTTTTTTGTTTTAATGTTTGCTTATCGGTAAATTTGTAATATGAAAATCTGAATTTTAGATTATTTTGTAGTGACATTCATAAATAGGACAACCAAATTTTATTCTGGTAAACAATGTAATTATGCAAAATAACTAAAACTAAAATACTGAATTAAGAAAAAAAAAACAAGTTAATACTTTAAAAATTAAAATCAAAATATTAGTCAATATAAATAAAGATAAAATTCGCTTAAATTAATAGTAGCACGGTCAAGTCACAATGAAGAATATTGACTGGCGACATTCTCATAATGTTAACAAACTTTGTTAGATTTATAAAAAATGTTTGTTATAAGAACAATCAGTTTTTATGTTTGTTTAAAAAAAACTTAAATTAATTATTCATATGTTTTAATAGAATTTAAATAAATTCTAGTATAATGCAGTGCGAGAATCAAGGTCGTGAAAATTCATTGGAATATAATATAATGCTAAAGTGCAATGAATATATAATCAAGTATTTTATTTAGATATTTATTTAAATTTAATTTAGTTTAATTTATTAATATAGTTCACCAGAAGTTACATTTTTAAATTCGACAGATCACAAATAAATACAATTTTAAATATTTTATTTAATGTTTTGAGTCACCATAAAGAATATTATAGAATACATACGTTGTAAATAACGAATGTGTTGCTTAGATTTGCATATACAACTGGTTATAGTCGTTTAGTAATAATTTTAATAATAATACCATATGTAAGAATATATTCAAGGTATATAATTGTCTAATAAAATTCAATACGTAACTCGGAAACTATGAGTAATCATTGTCAACTTGTATACATAAATACGCGACCTGGAGAATTTATATTAATTCATTATACATATTGGTAATAAAACTCTGGGCTATGTCTGTTCCTGTACATAGGAGATAATAAAACATAACATAACAAAACATTTTCTTAAATTTTTTTGCCTGTCTGTGTGTCTCTCTGTATCTTTGTTCGCACATCATGCAAAAACAACAAGATGGAATTTGATGCGGTTTTTACAGTTGTATAGCAGAAGGTTTACCTCAAAATCTGGTATAATTTCATCGCGATACGTTGATTAGACTTCGATATATCGACAATAATAAGTTATGAGCGGACGCACGATATAAACGCGGGCGAAGCTGCGGGTAAAAGCTAGTGTATCATTAAATGTATATGTATTATTAAAAAGATCTTATAAACAAATGGATCTTAAGGATTAGTAATTAATCATTAATAATTATACACACAACATTTTTGCTAAATTTCGTCTAAATCGATCTAGTAGTACTTCTTTGGATTTAACCATTCGAAATTACAAACCTTTCCTTTTCTTAATATTAAATAAATAAATATATTAGGACAAATCACACAGATTGAGCTAACCCCAAAGTAAGTTCGAGACTTGTGTTATGGGATACTAACTCAACGATACTATATTTTATAACAAATACATATATAGATAAACATCCAAGACCCGGGCCAATCGGAAAAAGATCATTTTCCATTATGACCCGACCGGGGATCGAACCCGGGACCTCTCGGTCCAGTGGCAGGAACTTTACCACTGCGCCACCGAGGTATTAAATAGTAGTATGGATGTAGTTCGTTGAGTTTTATGAAGTGCTGGCGCAGACGCAAACTCTTACCTAGAATAAGTTTTTCGCAATCATTCATTCATATTTTTACATAATAGATTATTCGGTTATGTATGAGCCGCATTGTTGTTATAACTAGGTATGTGTATTAAATAATAATAATAAACTTAGAATATTTCGTAAGAGTTTTTGAAATGTAGATAATTATAATTTGCGAATTAAACAGCTTGAAATAGTAAAAATTGCATGTATTTCATGCCACATAAAATTTCTACACGTATAATAAAAAACTATAACAATCTGGTTGCACATAACAGGTATTTATGAAATGGACAATTTAAAAAAAAAACCCGATACATCACGTCTTTTTATATTTAGTTTAATGAATTTTTATCCTATTTGGATAGAAAGGACATTTCGTTTTGAAACATAAGAATCAGGATGAGTGGACTTTATAGTATAATAGAAAATGTTCTTGAATTTTAACAGAATATCTAATCAAACTATTTTTAAACTAACACGCCATTTTGTTTCCGTAAAAAATTTGGAACCAAAAGTTACAAATTGCTGTTTACGGTTATTAACGCTTGAAATGTTATTTTGTCTCGTTGATGGTTTTGTCTCGCGAAAGGGTTTAAAAATATATCTGTGTAGTTATTAAATTTTATCATAGTGTGTTCAGTAAATTATATATGATTCAGTAGAGATAGTTTTGTTATAAGTACTTCCAAACTTGCTCATTTATATCTAATGTTAATAGAATAGGATGTGCTATATCGTATTGTGGATGTCGTGTGAAGCGAATAAGTGACACACAGCCTGGGAATCTGATAGGCGACAATAGCATTCCCAAGGAGGGTTGACGTCAGGCAGGCGGCCGGTTGTAAAATCACAGCCGAATTTTCAAAATTTTAATGTTTTTTACGCTGTCCCCGAGCTTCGCGGCTTCACAACCCCGAACGCAACCCGGAATATCCAGAGATGAGAAAGTGAAAGAGGATGTGCAAGCCTACTAATATTATGAATGCGTTTGTTACTCTGCCACGCAAAATCTACTGGACGGATTATTATGAAATTTGGTACACAGATAGAATATAACCTGGAATAACACAGGCCACATTTTATCCCAAAATTCCCACGGGAGCAAAGCCACGGGGCGCAGCTAGTATTATTTTAAATGATGGTATTTCTACAGCCTTATTCAATGCATTGATTTAAAGGACAGGAAACAAGGCAGGAACTGTCTGATTGTATTATAATTCAACTGAGTAGTATATTATCTTACCAGTCGAATCAGAGAGCGATTTTAAGTAGCCAATTAATGAAACATCCTACAAATGAACATTATTTAATTTGATTGTTGTACTATTTTAACGTTTATTTCACGAAAAAATCTTGTAATGGTATTATAATCAAGCTTTTGCCTTCGACTTTCGCCAGCTAGAATTTTGATTACCATCTTCAAAATTTTGAGAAAGTCTTAGAAAATAATTCTCTAAAACTTCAAGCTAAAATTTCAAAGTCCCTTCTACTGTTGATGAAATGGAGCTATATAAAAAACTTCTAAGCAAATTATCAATGTCTCTGTCAATATACAAATCAGCTTATCAGGCAGCATCCAATTTATTAAATGCGAATATTTACCAGGCTGTTTTTTAATTCACATAAATATAACAAATCGCATGAATTTTGTAAAAATTTAGTGTACGGATTGAGCGCACGTGAATTAACATAGAATATTCATATTTCTTGTTAAATTTACAAAATTGGAACTGTAGTACGCAATTATCTATATATATAAAACATTACTTATAAAGCTTATTTTTGCTTGAAAGTAATTTTAACTAAAAATATGGTATAAGTCCGCCGTTGGACATGTATTGCTCTTGTATTGTTGTATACATATTACAAACTAGTAAGCGCTCATAAAAATATTATAAGAACAACAATAAAGCTATCAGATGTCTGTGCAGGAGTCCTTGGTTAATACCTTTTCGCCATGTCGCAACGGCTCAAAAAACTTGACAATGGCGCGTCGTGCGAAAAGATTTCGACAGACCAAAAACGCACAAAAATTATGTATATTTCAATATTAAGCTTACCTCGTCTTGGCTGAAGGGGCTTAAGGGCTTAAGTGTCGTGAAAATCAAGATTTAAATGTTCCGAAGACAGTGTGATGTGGAGAGGACTAAGTTTTTTATTACTAAAATGTTATATTTGGGACAAGCTTTTAATGTCGTCGGAGAGATATATTAAATAATAAATATATTAGGACAAATCACACAGATTGAGCTAGTCCCAAAGTAAGTTCGAGACTTGTGTTATGGGATACTAACTCAACGATACTATATTTTATAACAAATACATATATAGATAAACATCCAAGACCCGGGTCAATCAGAAAAAGGTCATTTTCCGTCATGACCCGACCGGGGATCGAACCCGGGACCTCTCGGTTCAGTGGCAAGAACTTGACCACTGCGCCACCGAGGTCGTCAACAGATCTGTTCGCATTATATCAACCGTTGAGCGATTCCATCGTCGGTAGCTAACTCTGGGTTCATCTAAGGTTATGTATTGTCATCCACATTAATCATGTAGGTATATACAATGTTCACCTCAATCTGTTGAAGATCTAGTTCAAAATTGATTTTCAATTTAAAGACTCCGCCCGAAAAATCTTAAGTAGTTACGAGTACAAACATTGCAAGTTAAATAAAAGTTAATAAAAAGTGGACAGCCGTTTTAAAAAATTTCTAATAATTCCGTTCTAAAATGAGAAAGAGACAAAAACCGCACAAAAATAATTTAAATCAATATTAATCATAGTTTATGACCCGGACAGTGAACAAACCAGTCACAGACACAGCCACCTTTGAACTATGTTGTGTTCCGCGGTTACGGCCAGTTGGAAATATGTATGTTTATTGGAAGACTAAATTTACACTGCCTGTCAACAAAATATATCATTCGTTTTTTAAATGCAAAACTTAATTTTAAAAAAGAAAGAAAAAGAAACTTAAAACTCGTTTATCTGCAATATTTATCTATAAAACGGTGTTCGATATTGTTTTCTGTACACACATAAATATTTTTCATATTTTTTTTTTCATAAATATCGTAAAAGTTTGTTTTATTAACTTCTTACTATAAATATTTACCCAGCTATTAGATTAAACTCTGTCAAGAAAGGGTATAAATAAAAAGATACGAAATTATTTTTATGTTATTTTATGGAATGAGTTTATTTATTATATAAATAATGTATAGCCCAATAACATAACGATTTTATCATCATATAACAACATAGTATACCTATATCGATTTACATTAACTGTAAAATTATGTTACAGTTACAATAATTGAGCGTACAAAACGTCTAAACTCACGACAAAACGTCTAATCTTATTTATTTATTCTAATCGATCTGTATGACATTGTTATCAAACAATCGATTCTCTTTATTTACTACAGTTTACAATGAACGGACGTACAGACAAACATACCGTTTGTGCGTAGCTCTACCTGTTTAAATATTGATACGCTGTGGTTAAGCGGATTTTGTATATTTGTCTGTCACACGTTACATCACCGTAGGATATTAAAATTATTACATATATCTCTTAGACAATGGGTTTTCACAGATAGGTAATATTTTATTCAATACTAATATTGAAAAAAAAATCATTTTTGTTTGTAATGAGTATACTTAAAACTAATGGATCTATTTTGTAGGTCCTTATCCGGACCTTAATATAATTTGGCATTCGACTTGATTTTCAGAATACGCAGAAATTATAATAAAAAAGGTAAAAATATTAAAATTTCACACGTAAAATGTATAAGATGCGTATCCCGCTGTTAATAGATGAGATCAATCTTAAACTAAATAGGCTTAAGTGCTATATACATATGTATGCCAAAGTTTATTGAGATTATTTTTTACTTTTTCACGCAAAATGTAGGCTAAGCTCATCCTTACATATCATACAACAAAGTCCTCTGCCGCGTCTGTTGGTCTGTCTGTTGCGATAAACTCAAAAACCACTTCACGGATTTTCATGCGGTTTTCACCAATAGATAGTGTGGTTCCTAAGGAAGGTTTAGGTGTATAATTTATTATGTTTTTACGCGAGCAAAGCCGGAAAGGGCCGTTAGTTTTCATAAATATACTAGCATTCCCCTGCGGCTTAGCCCGTCTAAATTTTCCGCGAAAACATTACTTCATCAATGATGAAAGGTATCATATGTGTCCTTCTACGGATATATAATATTATGTAAATGCGATGGAAATTGTTGGAATAGGTTTTAGCAAATATTCGTATATTGAGGAGGTAAATCCGGAATAATTACGGGTAGAATTTGAAACGGAATCACCTATTTGATATAAACAAATTACCTATTTTGATTCCAAATCACAAATAATATGTAAATCAATACGTAGCTATACCGGAAGATATCCATACGAATATTAGAAATGCGAAAAATCTGTGTTTTTGTTTGTCATACTTTCACAGCCAGACCGCCAGGCCGATTTTGATGAAATTTGGAATACTTAGATATAGTTAACCACTCGATTTTTTGCCATATTACGAATATATATTAACTGGGAGTACCAATAAGTTATTTTAAATGAGTTTTAGTTTTTTCGTCAACGGTCATTAAGGTATGCTGATTAGAAATTGATTGAATTTTTTGTGATCTAAAAACTGATTAATCCTAAGAATATTAATTAACTCAGACAACAGTTATGTCTTGTAATTTCTTCTTGTCTAAAGTCTATTTCACCACGCAATATATATGTGAAGTTCCACCTGAAAAGGTTTGTTATGGAGGGAAGTCGCTTGATGTTTTACTTGCTCATTTATGTTATTGTACATATTACATCGTTAGCGAATCCGACTATCCCTTTTTTCGTGGAACATCACATATATCCCACTATATTTGCTTTTGACCACGACTTCATTTGCAGTCATTACTTATATCAATCTTTACATATTATAAAACAAACTCCTCTACCGTGTCTATCTCAAAAACTACTAAATGGATTTTTGTTGTTATTGTGTTACCCGAGCGAAGCCGGGACGGGTCGGTAGTTTTATTACAAATAGACAAATAGAAATTATGTGGAACGCAAAGTATTTCAAGTAAAGAACTATTAAGTTAGTGTTCACGTTTAACATTCCGAAAATCGATTACATAATATGTTTGCGGAATCGATTTGATTATTCATTCACATTTCGATTGTTGATACTACTTAATGATATGAGCGATGTTATATGTAAATTATATTTTACTCGTAAATATATCCATAAAATAGTACATATCAAAGTAATATAATCTAATTATTTTGTTTAATCGAGACCTTTTGAACTGCCGTAGAGCAGACATTGTGTGTCAAACCCAGGCTTTCCGTACCATTCGTATGCATAACTTCTTTCCTTTTCTTGGCCCATTTCTATATAATCATCTTAATAAAACTCTAACCATCTACCCATTGCCAAAATACAGTTGTAAGGGTACTGTCTCCAACTATTTGAAAACCCTTAATTATGATAACACTGAAAAGCTTCTTACTCCATTAAAATAGTATCTGACTGATCTCCAATTTAATTCCAAATTGAAACTCAACGTTTTCGTTTTTCCGTATTGCAAAGGTCTAAAGTTTGAACATATAGTTATACATTAATTTATTTTATTCATTTATTTCATAAATTTATTCATCTATTTACTACAATATACTAAACATTATTATTATTTTTTTACCACTACACCCACGAAATACACTCACTTCGCGCAAACACACACACACACACACACACACACACACACACCACACACACACAACTCCTTGTTCTTATATAACCGAGTTTGTAACAAAGTAAGTTAAAATATTTTGTCTTTGTTTAAGTATCTTTTTCTCATACGTTCTGGCACATCAACAAGTCAATCAATATCTAAACTAGCATATTTTAGTTTTCTACTCGAACTTTGTGTGATTCTTGGTGATCTGTATTACAAGTTTCTTTGAAACTTATCTCGGAGACTCTCTTTTCTAGCATTAAGGAAACTGTTCTTTAGTTTTAAGGATAATACCTCTAGTAACAAGTGTGTGATATGAATAAAGATATATATTAATTATATATCATCTCGAAGTATATATCAATCAAAGCGGTGGTGGTGTAATGGTTAAGCCTGTGGATCGAAAGGTTTCTGGTTCGAATCCTTTTGGGTTCGCCCCTTCTGCCTGGACCAGGTGGAAGCTGCAAAACTAGACATTTGCTGGTTCAGGCAAAACGTGGCCGTACCAGTGTAGCATTATTCTTTCCGTATTCAGCCTTTTTATAAACTACTTAGTACAATATTATTTTATCTAGATTTTAAACTATTTTTACGCAGATAGCTAAAATAAATTGATTTCACAGTTAACCTTGCGAATGCTGCACAGAGTGATGCAACGTAGAAAGCAGGGTTTTGGCCAAAAATACCCACTTTCGATGTAAATTACGAAATGATCAGTGAATCAGATGAAATTCTTTTATCAGAAACGGTCGTTCAACTAACTAATATTATGCGAAAAATTTGATGTGAGTGTAAGGATATTTTATACTCAATCGTTAAAAATCTAGTGGACGGATTTCGATGAAATTTGGTACATGGTTAGAATATGACCTAGAACATAGAATCAATAATCCAGGCACAGTTAATATATACCGTTGAATAATGAAAGTTAATTACTTAACCTGCCTAGTTAAATTAATTTTGAAAATATAATCATAGCTAATCTAAAAATATGGCTATACTAAATAAATAAAAAATAAACCGAAAATGCTTATTTGATTATAATATACATACATTTAATTTATAATATTATCAATAATCTTTTTTAATGTACAATTTGACGACCTCAGTGGCGCAGTGGTAAAGTTCTTGCCACTGAACCGAGAGGTCCCGGGTTCGATCCCCGGTCGGGTCAAGATGGAAAATGATCTTTTTCTGATTGGCCCGGGTCTTGGATGTTTATCTGTATATGTATTTGTTATAAAATATAGTATCGTTGAGTTAGTATCCCATAACACAAGTCTCGAACTTACTTTGGGGCTAGCTCAATCTGTGTGATTTGTCCTAATATATTTATTTATTACTTATTTATTTAATTATGTTGATTTTTACATTTTAAATGTCGACGTTTCATTGTAGAGTTATGTTTTGACATTTATATAAGTGTAAACTATAATATTACAAAAATGTGAAAGTAAGTTTGTTTGTTTGTTATCTCTTCACGCATTATCTATTGGACCGATTTATATGAAATTTGATACACGCATAGAAAATAACCTGGAATAACACATAGGGTACTTTTAATCCCGAAATTCCCACGAGAGCGAAGCCCTGGGGCGCAGCTAGTAAAGAATAAAATAAACAAACATAATGGAAAGTGGTTTTACGGTAATAATAAAAGGTGTAATATAAACTAGTAACATTATCTAAGTTAAAATCACGACTAACTTTCGATTTCAATGCCCCATCGTGATATGGTATAACTCGGACAAATTATATAGACACCCATCGCCGTGGCCTCGGAGATACAAAAGTAGGTTTGTAATTTTGCAACGTTGCGTGTTGCGTGTATGACAGTAATGTTAAAACGGGTTGAAGTAGACCGGAAATGGACTAGTCAATGTCATAGTGGTAAGAAGCATGGCTAATTGATTTTTATATATGTTGTAAATTGAACTACATACGTACGACACGCTTGTTTGAGTTACAGAGACCAAATTGATTTTTTGAATCGTCGATTGGCAAATTTTTTTCGATGTTTTATGAAAATTCTGAAAATGCAGTAACGATGTTGAACCTTCTATAAAAATCGCGTATAATTACGACGGATGATGGACTGACAGACATAACGAAACTTAATGGCAATTCCTTGTTTTCGGAATCGTAAACCACCACATTGAATCGGTGGTGGTGTAATGGTTAAGAAGCCCGCCTGTGGATCGAAAGGTCTCAGGTTCGAATCCTATTCTTGCCACATGAGTTTGTATACCAGTCTGACTCATTCATCGACCACCACTTGCTTCCGAAACCTGCACACTTGTTGATTTTTAACTTGTGTGTGAGTTATGGAGAAGGAATAGTGCCAAGAAAATTGTTGTGTGTGTTTCATTCCATGTAATGATCACGACCTTCAGCAGCCATGAGAAAGTACGACTATAAAGAGAGAAAGAACCACAAGTCCACCGTTTTGTGGCTGAGGAATTAAGGGACACGTTTAGAGGAAAGAGGCTTTCTCACACTGTAGGATATCTATCACATTCAGTGAAGGCACTAAAAGATTTAATTTGTACGACATTTCTATTCATCGGGACTTATAACACAGTACAGTGTACACCGTGTGTCTCTCTTACATATTAATTTCAATGATTACCGTATGTAGGTCCATGCAGGGTGATTTGACTTGCAGGTGAGTGTACACACTGAACAATGACTGGTCTCTCACAAGGCTCCAAGCGGCATTGTCACATTCCACGAGTCTGAGCTATTGTCATGTCGTTGCCTTATGATATTGTTATGTTTACACCAATGTCTATTACATAAACTAAACTTAAGTTATATTAAACAAAAAATAAACTACATCATAAATATACATTTTATATAAATTATATAGCCCACTAACGGCTTTGACTAAAGAGTTGTTAAAAATATATCAACTCTCTATATTAATATTATAAATGCGAGTATATCTGTCATCACTGGGCTGATTTTGATAAAATTTAGAACACATATAGTTCATGACGCGGATTCAAACATAGACTACCGCGGGCGTAGCTGCGGGCAACACCTAGTGCAATAACAATGTAGAATTTTATGACGGAAATGAACGATTTATTAATTACAAGAATTAGGTAATGCTGTTATATAATATTCGATAGTTAAAAGTCTGTATGTTGATTGTTCATTTTTCTTAATTGAGTGATCAATTAGGATATCCACATGTACTAATTTAGGTTTAACGTAATGTATTATATTAACAGCGTGTTAATAAGAATATTCGTATATTGAGAGGTGAATGTTCGCAAACTTGCTTTATACATGTAACATCGTAACATCAAGCAAGTTCACACTTACCTGATATTTGACTTATGAGGTTTGTATAAACTTGTACAGTGTAAGAAGATTGTATAGGACTGACACTAGTTGTAATTGTATCTTTGTGGATGCTCAATGGATGAGGAATTAACTGGAAAAACAATCTGTTGGAGAGAAAGAGAGAGAGAGAGAGAGAGAGAGAGAGATGTTGAAAACATTTGAATTATCAAAATTAGGAAATGTCGCCAGCCTTCTGGGAACTTTACCGCACGACGACGGCGATTTAGTGTCAATTTTTAGTTATTTTAGTTTAATATTTATTACTTTAGTTTTAAATGTAGTTTTTAACAGAACATTCGATAATAGAGGAAGAAGTGTGAGTTTACATTTCACTTCTCAGTCGAGTCGAGTGTAGTTGTAGTCACGTCACAATGACGTACTGTGATTGGTTAGCTGCGTCTCACTTCGAATCGACTCGATAGTGAGAATTGAAATGGAAATCCAGTCTTCGCCCTCAGATGATGATGCCAATGATACAACATAAGTTTTATTTATTGTAAATAGTTTTTTAAAGTATATATACCTAGAGTGGTCTTCAATACGTAAGCTATTTTATTACAATTACAAGCCCACGCGTACAACGTGGGTTGGCTGACGGGTTATTGCACAAAATATCTAAAAGTATATTTCTTACTCAGGATTTTTTTCAATCGTGTGCGAGTTTTCAGATAACCTAACCTTTACCTAAATCGTGAATTACATTTTATAGTCCTTTTTATCTACCACTAGCAGCCCGTGCCGGCTTCGCTCGGGTGAAAACCGCATGAAAATCTGTGCAGTTTTCGAGTAGAAGCAGTAGAGTTTGTTTTATAATTTGTAAGGTTAAATATGATATGTTGCTGGTTGGATTGGCAACTTCCAAGTCTCAAGTGATTACTAATATGATGGCGGCACATCGCTAATCAGCTGGCCTGTTTTTGAGACTATATTGACTCGTCGAGTTTACTCTCCTTGACTACCTTCAAGCTTAGCAACTGTGGTTGTTACGTCACTTTAACTATGTATCTCCAAACATACTTAATTTTGTAATGAATAAATTCGGAACTACTACTTGATCGATTTTTATGTAATTTGACACAGAGATAGGCGAAACATTCAGGAGTAACATACGCTACTTTTTTTTATTGAAGTGTTACAAAAAGGCATTTTATTGACCACATTACATACCATATCTAGGACATCGACATTGGTTGTAAAATCGCAGCCAAATCTTCAAATTATCACATGTCACAATATTTTATAACAGAACTAGCTGCGTCCCGGGGCTTCGCTTCCGTGGGAATTTCGGGATCTCATAAATCATTTATTCAGAAATTAGACCTTCACAGGCACTTTTTCTCGTAATTTTTTATATTTATAGTTATTTCTCACAAGCTACAAAGTACTGGCATTTCGGAACGACCACTGCTGAGAAGAAATGCCGAAAGAAACTCATTTGAACAGTGTTAGTCGCTATCATGCCAGATCGGCTTACCATTATTGTTTCTTACAATGTTTTTTTCTAATAATATATAAAAGTACATGATGTACATAGTCAAAAGGTATATCTAAACAGGTTACGATTGTGATCCGAGTGCATATATATATATATATATATATATATATATATATCGATGTATATCGATGTGAAACATAATTAACTTACATGAAAATATAATAAAAATCAGTAAAATAAAAATTAGGAGATCATGTTGTCAAAGTTGTCGGGAGGATGCGTTTTTATAATTTATTTTTGCAAATATATTATAATTTATTAAATTCGTTGGCAACTTCGTCATCTGCACTTATGGTTTGTACCAAATGTCATAACAATCGGGCCAGTGGATAATGCGTGAAAAGGTAACTTAATGATGCATGAACTGGTAACTCTGAAAAATATCGTTTTCCGTTTTGACCAACTCTCTTTCTCTCATCTAAGCGTGTTTTCGATCGACTTCCTTAACCATTGAGCGTCGGAGCCCAGGGTCCGCATTCCTACTTTTTTAACAGTTCGAAATGGGGGTAATTACTCGTATGTAAAGCAAAAATAATGTGAATCAATATTTTCTCTGCCTTATCTCCTAACATGTTGTATAGCTAATATCAATAATACGATGTGTGACCTATCGCGCTTCAGACGTTTATTGAATTGATAAATGAGTCAACTGATACATATCGATTGAACGTGAGATTTTAAACATTTGTGTTATATTCATTGTAGCAATTATCAGATCTCCATTCATTCCGAGGCATACAGAAAGACATACATAGTGACGGTTTTAGAACTACAATAATATACTAACTTTAATTTCAATTTTAAAAAATCAATTTAATTTTGAAGATTTGTCTATGCTTTTCCAACCGTCCTGCCTGACGTCAATCCTGCTACTGTTGCCTATCAGCTGTTAAGGCATGCCCTTAGTCGCCTCGTACGATATCCACGAGAGGATTCGGAATGGGCCTATTCTAGGGCGGGACCCCACGTCACAATTGCCATATTTTCAATTAAAATTTACGCTATATAGTCTATGTGAGGTTCTAGAGGTAAAGATACCTTTTAGGTAATGTTTGAATTTTAGTATTTTATTTTATAAAGTTAATTGTTAAGTAAATGTAACGGAATAATTTATGTACCTACTTTAAACTTTACGAACGAATATTAGTTTCGTATATTGTTTACATAAAATAAACATACTAAGACACAAGGTAAGCCGAGACTCACGTGAAATTATGCTAAACCAATATAACGTAATACATACGTAATAGTAATAAAAATTACACTGTAAAGGACGGTATGCTTTTAATGAAATAGCGATCTTATGCAGTAAATGTTAAAGTTAATAATTGAATGAAGATCGTCGCGAAAATTCGCGTATTGTGTGAAAATTGACAGATTTACGAAGCAAAAACTTATTTTTTGTTTGATTTTTTTTTAGTAAATATTTAAACATTAAACTACAGAAGCTATGATTTATCCTTTACCAACTTTTGCGTGTTGCTTCGTCCACGTGAATTTCCTACGGAAACAAGTATTTTCCCGTGCGAAAGGCACCCTAGGAACTTCTCCGTACTTCGAACAACGTGTATGCAAAATTTCATGAAGATTGGTTGAGTAGATGAGTTGTGAACATGTAACAAACTTACTTTTGGATCTGGGATAAAGAGGTACTTAGATAAATCCTTTATTCGAGACTGTTAAAAGTCTAATACACAAATAGAAAAACCTCTTATTCTTAATCCTTAGATATTACAAAACAAAGTCCTCTGCCGCGTCTTACTGTCTGTTCGCGATAAACTCAAAAACTTCCACACGGATTTTCATGCGGTTTTCTCCAATACATGTTGTGTTGTTCCTTAGGAAGGTGCATATTTTATTATGATTTTACCCGAGGGAAGCCGGGACGGGCCGCTAGTATTAAATAAAAAAAACAGTTACAATTGTATGCAGCAGACAAAATTGTCATAACTCAGCGACACTTTTTGCTATATAAATACTTATACAAAAAGAACAGAAAATTTAAAAAGGTTCTGGTTGATTGATCACAGCTTAATTTTAAAGCAAATTTTATTCATAATGATAAATTCGCGAAAATGACAATGTAGCTTAACCCTAAATCTTGCACAAAAAGTGGCGCGCGCGCAGCAGAGCGTTGTCTGTTGCGCACTTCCGTTGCCCAATGGTTGGGAAACGGTGGAAAACTTGGAATTTATGCTGGAGTTGTGATCTAAAGGGTTAAAAAGTTAACCTACGAATACGATAATAATTAACAAAAATTTTAACACTAAACTAAAATTGGAAACAATACGAATAACTATTTATGAATCTAGTTACATTTAAGTGATTGTACCTACTAGTGAATATGGTGTGGTGACAAGGTGAATGCAAAAAATAATATATTTTTAAGTAACCAATTGACAAACGTGGCCAGATATGTATGGGCACATTGGAAATCCTTTAAAACTTTACGTTGAAGTTCATCAGCACGTAAATTCTCCAAGTGATCATCACGTGGAATGCAACACTCACAACACCATTCTTAGGACTATTAATGGAGTGGTTTGCCATTGCCTTCTCCATTTCACACACTAGATATAATGATAGCACAGAGAGAAACGAACTGTTCAGCGATAATAGGCAATTTTTTTTATTATGGTTTTACCCGAGCGAAGGCGGCCTTAGTTCTGACTATATAAAAAAAGTGAGAATTGTGATTGTAGTAATTATTTGTATGTAATTTACGAATTAGTTATAATATAACATGGCATGGTTATATAACTATTTGAAGGCTAGGGCATAACCTAGTTACATTTGTTTTTGTTAAATTATTCAGTAGTTACCAGCTCAGGTTAAATGTGACAGTTTTATTGACCAACACGATAATTAATTTTAAACTGGTTTAAGTAAATAAGTGTTATACTTAGTCCGGTAACATCTTAATAGTAGTGCCAATTATTCATTGACCTTTATTCCCTTGATCGACTTTTATCACCTGTACATTTTACTGATGCATCATCACATCCATAATAATAAAAAGAGAAAAGATTTGTATTTTTCTTTGGAATTAATAAACTCAAAAACTACTAGACCAATTTTGATGAAATTTAATGAGATAGATGAAACCTTCAGAAGTAACATAGATTTTTTTTAAGCTTTACCCAAGGGAATCCGGGTTGGGACGCTAGTCATAATATACATGGATTAAATCTGTTTTACAATGACGATAATTATCAAAATTTGTTATTATTTTTATTTCCATACGAGGATTTATTATTAATGTAAAGGTTAAAAACCTATTTTGGCCATACCATGGACTGTGGTGACCACTTCCCATCAGGTGGGCTGAATACCTGTATGTCTATTTAGAGATATAAAAAAGTGAACAATAAGTTTCAGTTTTGTTCTGTCAATGTCAAATAATGTTCGATATACAAACTAAATATAGTTAAACTAACTAAAATGGCGTTTAAATTATTTAAAGGTATGTATCAAGCGTAGCGTAGAAGCTACTCCAAGGAGCCAGCGCAGCCGCAGCTTCTAAGGGAACTTAAGGATACAAAAATAGCTGTACTAACTCAAAATTATTTTTCCAAAATTCGCCAGTTAGTCAGATATTTATATTATATACACGATATTATTCGTAGTAAATTGTTTGTACATTTTTTAATAGTAAATGATAGACGACAAAATCATATGTTATTCTAAAAAGAAGTCACGAAACGCGGCACGAGCCGCCACACTTCTTGACATGTGCGAATTAAAAAAAAATTCAAATGCTTCGTGCATGTGTAACCGGGGTTCCGCACTAGTGGCTGTGCAGTACGTAACTAATTTGTAACCGGCCAGTTTGTAACGCTTTATTCCTGTTCAAATAAAAAATAAATTAGTTTCTAATGTCATACAATAACATGTCGTAAAAATACTAAGGTATAGTATGATATAATATTATAAACGCGATAATTTGGGTGTAAACGTAGATGTTTTTTATTCAATTATACGAAATTTACTGTACATATTATGATGAAATTTGACACTAGGTTAGAATATAGTTTGAATTAATAGCACAGGCTGCTTTTTGTTCCGGAATTCTTGCGGAAGCGAAACCCCTCTGGTATATAAAATAAACTTGCATTTTCTCTCTGTTCATGTAATTTTTGTATGACATACTAGAAATAAAAATTTACATTACCATATATTATTTCTATTTTTTGTTTTTACAAACTTGAATGGTTTTTTATCAATGAATGGGGAGAATCCAACAGGATACCAATGGATTTATTGTATTTATATAGAGCGTTGGGTATGTGGGCTCACCGCATTCGCGTCAGCTTTCATGTCCATGACATAATCCGTGCGAGATAATGTAGGATAGCGGAACATGGGCTCCAACGATCTATGGCTGAGTAAGTAACTGGGAAAACGCTTTAACGAGAGAGAGAGTTTAGTAAGTGTGATTTACATCGGTGATTTACAGCGTGGACTGAACTTCTTTCCTAAATGGTGCGCTCTAGTGAAAGTTGAGGTTAGATTCGACTCTGAATCGATCTTATGCAATCGAGCGAAATAGTAGCTCATTGAGAGGAATGTAGATTATTCGATAGTATTGATATAAATTCAAAATTCTATATTCCAGTTACCGACTGCCTTCAAAACCTGCCTGAATTTAGATTCGGCCTGATCTATTCAGATAGATCAGTGGTTATGTCGCACGCATGGAAATAGTAGGTGGGTACGGAGTACCTCCATGTTCGTACCCCCGGAGTAATTCCAACATGACAAGAAATGTCTACCAAAGTGTTCTGTCAGCGGTCATTGGTATTCACTCGCTCACCTTCAAAATTTTCATCATAACAAGTCAAATCACGGAGTACCTACTAATTCCATGGTCAAATCAGATAGGTACTTTTTTCTAATGTCAAAAACAACATTTTAAATGGAGCTTGTATGACAGGTAATGTGTTGTGACGTCACGGATTTTGGAGGAAAGAGAAAAAGATTATTGCGAGATTTATATGTTTACTTTAATGAGACTGAAAAATATATGTAGTAGTTTTTGTATTTTATAAAACTGACATTTAATTATGTCAAGTAGCCAATTTAGAATTCAAAGAGTACAATGGTTATAACGACTTACATGTCCTATATACCGCTCTCTCTCTCATTGAGCGCTTCCCGGTTTCTTTCTCAGCTGTTGAGCGTGGGAGCCCAGGGTCCGCTTTTCTACTTTTGCGTCTCCACTTCGCACGGTCGTCGACAACCCTTAGTTATCAAACCGATTATCCTTAACGACATCAAGCCAGCATTTCTTAGGTTTGACCCTTCCACCAGGGTCACGTGGGAGCGGCATAGCCAGACATTTGTTCCCTACGTAATTTGCCGGTGTACGCAAGACGTGGCCGTACTCTGGCAGGTGGCACTCTTGGAGTTTATCTGATATGTCACGGAGATGATGACTGCCGCGGGTGCGCGGGTTCTCCCAGACATCACACGTCCAGCGGAGCATTGTCAACTCCGTGACTCGCAACTCCCTTTTGTACCTCTCGAGCACCGGCCACATTTTACTGCCGTATAGAAGAACAAGCGTTATGTGTGACCTCTATACGGGATGTGACGTGAAAGGTCCACCCATCTGCCATCAATAATAACTGATCAGTCCACTCGCTCACCTTCAAAATCAGCCCGGATTCCAATCATGATGCATTTGTAACCCATTATGGTAATTTTATTACCTGAACATCTGCAACAAAATCAACTTTTTAATCTTAAAGTTTATTGATTTGAAAAAGGATCCTTTTGACAACCAAGGTCAGCATAGATAGTTATTAATAATCTAGATAAAAATTATTTATTAGAGATTTCCTATATATTAGGACTTAGACCTCGCGAATACAATAAATTTTTGATGAGTTTTTACAAAATTGTGAATATTTCAAAAACGCAATGCGGTTTTGCCTTTTGAGCGTGTTGACACAAGGTAACGTATATTTGAAAGGCTATAATATACAAATATATATTTTTTAATTTAGTTTATTTAAAAGTTTAGTTTGTTTTTAATCTGCAGATAAATAAATGTATATAAATAAATAAATCATAACCATATTATGAAAGGAAGATGTAACAATTTAGGGACCTTGTGAAGAAATCGATTGGAGCCCTACGGCTGTACCTACCTGTAGCCCTGGCATTTCCAATAACCGATTTAATGAAAAACGAATAAGATAATTAACATTTTATTCGTGGGAACCTTTCAGTGACATTTTAATTAAAGTATATCATATAAACAATTGATAAATACATTGAGTAGTTAATTTAAAACTTGCAATATGTATGTTCGGGTTCTTGTAACTCAATTTTAAAGAAGAAATCTTCAACCGGTTGAGTTGAAATTTTGTACACACGTTTTGTTTGGATAACGATGCATTATATAATAAGCATGACCAGATCGTACACTCAGAAGGCTGCCGACGAGGGAACTCCTCAACCATTGACTGCACGGACATGATTTATCACGCATTTTTTATCACGCATTGAATGCAATAAGATCTCACTGACAACAATAAAAGCTAGTTTTAAAAATATCATTTTTGTAAAAAACTTATTCAAATTAACATGTACAGAAGAACTGTGTCATGAACTTTATAGATATGTGTTCGCGAGAAAGGGACGAAGAACCGATACTGCGTTCTGATTGGTCGATTCTAATGTACAGACACGAACGCACACAAGCGAAATCTCACTATTTTGATAGTTCAACAGTGTCAAGGGGTCACCGTGGCGGTCAGGCGAAAGCATTTCAATAGATATTACGACACACTTAAAGGTTATTTGTTATGCAATATGCATGTGCATTCCCTTATGTAATAGTTTCAAACTGCATATTTATCGAGATGAGTTTAATCTTTTGTAGGCTAGTTGTTATTTAGTTAGAGAGTATATTTGACCGCGGCATCGCCCGCGTTTGTTTCCTGCGTTCGCGCACGTTTAACTTTGATACGTCCAGGTACGCCATTTTATCTAAACGTCAGCGGCGCGCAGGTTAAAGTCAACGTCAAAGTTGACTGGTGCAACTCATCCTTTAAAGTATTTTTTTATAAGTAGCTTACTGGTATAAAATGTCTCGTTCTCGATCATTTCGTACTATTAAAAAAACTAGCTGTTGCCTGCGGCTTAGCGCGTGTAAATTTTCCACGGGAAGAGTTATTTTTCCGGGATGAAAAGTACCCTATGGCCTTCTCCATTACTATAAATTACATATATGCAAAATTTCAAGAAGATTGGTTGAGGAGATAGAGCATGAAGTTAACAAACTTACTTTTGCATTTGTAATATTAATTAGGATAGGATTAGGAAACACGATTTTAATAGGCGTTAGCTGAACGTTAACGTTAGCTAAATCGACGTCAGATAAGGGGAAAAGGGGGAACATTTCCTATCCGAGCTTCGATTATTCCCTCGATCAAGAATTTCATAAAATTGTTATGCCTTGTCTCTTTTGCCTTCAGTAATGATCGCTTATCTTTGATCATATCCAGTACTTCTTCGTTAATCTTTCTATATTGATAAGTTTTTCTAGTGTTAATGTATATTATGAATGTTGTATGCTTTTCTGATTGAAACATTAGCATTGTGTATTAAAGTACCGCCACAAAAGGCGGTGTCGCAAGTCGCGGACACACTGCCACATTGAGACCGCGTTGCTCAACTGGTTGGTATACTTGTTTAGCATATACCCATGTATATTTATTATATTATCTGTTGGCTGTGCCCACGATTTCGGGCGATTGGTACAGTAAACAGCTCACCCAAAATAATTGCAAATAATCGTTCTATTATAGCGTCATAATCATTACGAATCTATGCGTCGAAAGGTCCCAGGTTCGAATCCTACTCGTGCCACATGAGTTTGTATACAAATCTGACTCATATATAATAGATTTCATTGACCACCACTTGCTTCCGGTGAAGGAGTTTTTCTTCTTGTGAGGAAACGTGCACACTGGTTGAACTGTTTCAGACTCCATCGAAATAGCTAAGTTACGAACTAGGTATCAATACGAATTAGGAAATCATCACAGGTTTAAGCTACCTGTCAATATATGCTATCAAAATATATAAATACAAAGTTTTCTTTCTATTTGTTTCTTGTAAGTTCTTTATCCTACTCCTGGTTCCAAAAATTATATTGTATTTAATATGACAGATAAACTGACTGCTAGATAAATCTTCCTGACGTAATTTTCTAGTCCCGTCCAACTTGTGAAACACAATATTTAACGCTATCTGTTCGATATCTTACATATACTTAGACTATCAGAAACTTTAATTGAGTATGTGGCACGAGTAGGATTCGAACCTGGAAACTTCCGATCACAGGCAATTGACCACCGCCGCTTCTCAATGTCTATGATTTCAATATATCGTCTTCGTTTCTACAGAACATATATTAAAAACAAAACACTCGGATCTCATTGGAGTATTTAAGGAGTACTAGAAAGTACATTGACTTTTGTACAAGTTTGTGCAGCGTCAAGACGAAAATATATTTATATACTTAATCAGTAACACACAGAAAGACAGACATTATTTATGCTCTTTATATATCTATGAGCAGTTAACTTCCAGTTAGCAATAATCATTTGGGGGTTAATTTTTGAAAAAAAAAAGTAGTATATGATTGTAAGGGGTTATTAACTACCTGCATACCAAATTACATCAAAATCGGTTCAGCGGTTAAGCCGTGAAAAAGGAACAGACAGATTGACAGACTTTAGGACCATAACATTTATAATATCAGTATGGAAGTATGGATTTATTATACGGAGATTAGTCACTATACTTAGTTAAAAAATAGAGAAATTACTAAAATAATGTCCACTCGTATACAAATGTCCGAGATATAAAAAGCCAATGCAAAATGTCTCCTTCTATAGTCATTTTTTATCCTTTTCTTAAATAAAAAAGAATCTGGTAATTTTCTATTTATCTATCATTACAAGCATTAACTGTAGAGCATTGAACCCTATGATAGATTAATATTTCATTATCGATTACTAATCTATCCATCACGAGTATAACGGAATGTACCGCTGTATTTGCGCATGCGCATGCAGTGACGCATGTTTGGACATGGTTATAAAAAGTTGGTGGTTTTCGTGTACCTACTCAAACCTAGCAGAGAATTTAATATGATGTAGGAATAATAGACTAATTGTGTATCATCATTGAAAGAAAATATATTTGTTTGGTTTTGTGTAAAATAAATTTGTTAGTAGTACTTCACTTTCATTAATATATTTCGACAGTACGTTAAATATTAAACAACCACAGAAATTGCAATATGCAAGAACAATTATAAACAACACAACTCCAATGCAATCTAGCATCATTTCTTCTGCAAATCTGCGTCAATATAGTTCATTTTCGTTTGCATACACATTCGTGACTACGAAAACAAAAGTTCAGTGTATATTGCACAAGATCTTTTTGCGATCATAACAGTTATTTCGCCCTTACTGTTAGATAACTTTAAACTGGTTCAGTCCAGTTATCGTTATTATCGAGATTAGCGGGTTAACAAATACTTTCGGTTCAAACGTGTTATTAACTAATAAAATAATTAAACAACTATAAAATGTTTACATTATTATTCGTAGTATACCTAGTTTTTAATTAAATATTATTTCGATTCCCAAATTAGATCTATACATTTTTCAGGTCATATTTTAAATTTTATAGCAGCATATCCCGGATTCGCTCGGATAAAAGCATAATAAATTGTATACCTAAATCTTTTTCAGGAATCATACTATCTACTGTTGAAAACCACATTGAAATCCGTGGAGTAGTTTTTGAGTGTATCGCGAATAGTCAGAAAGACGCGGCAGGGGACTTTGTTTATAATATGTAAGGATTTCTCAAGTAGCGGTTGATTACATATATGAAAAGATATTTGTTTGTTCAATAACGTTTTAACTGGTCGATCGCGCAGAATCGAGACACAATAGATAAATAATTGTTTAACTGGCGCATTTTCACCGGTTCGTAACGTTGAACCGGGACGTTAATAAAATAATGACGTTATAACTTAATTTATCTAAGTAACTTTCAGGTTTAGCAATTCTTAATTATCTTTATGCAAGCTTTGAGTGCATCTATGGCAAATTGCAATGAAGAAATCTGTTTTCTTGCAATAATCAAGCCACTAAATCTGATTTAGCATCGTATTTATGTTACATACAGGGCCGGCTATTCCCTGTAACTGGGACCCCAAGGACCCCAAGGGCCATAGTAATACAATTTATGCCCTATAAGTTTTACAATTTTCTAAAATACAATATTTTTATCACGATTGTTTAATTTTGACTTTTATAGTTCAAATTATATTGTGGTAGTATTGTTGTATTTTACAAACTTAACGCAATATTTTATAGAAATTTAAAGAGGGTTTTCTGAAAATCCCACGGGAATGGGAAAATAAGTAGCGATCAAAAGCTACTTCAAGATAAATAGTTTTTGTTCACACGTAAAATTAAATTTGGTTTTATTTTTCTTGATTGTTTTTTATAACATTATGCTCGGTCCGGCCCTGGTTTCGTAAATATGTCATCCCACATTCTTATGCAATTTACATAAAGATAAAGTTTTGAGATGTAGGACATAGGCCCTCAGTGACACAGTTACATAAGCATTAATAATATTATTGACATAATATTAACAAAAGTTGCCCAAAGTGTTTCAATGGCCGAGATGTCGTCGAAATAAATAGTCGTTCATTTACATTCATTCAATTTATGTGTAAAAAATATCAGAGCTGATCTATCACCCTGAGCTGAGTCCTTGGTTAAATTTTACCTGTGCATAATTTAAAATCAATCCGTCCAGCAGATTTTGCGTGAAAGAGTAACAAACACACATACACCGTCACAAACTTTTTCGCATTTATACTATTAGTATGATCAGATAAAAAATTAGCACTCGACATCATTCGTGTGACTGATCAACCGACTGCGTTGTAAGTTGGTCATGTTACATAACGCTATATTGTCGATTGCCGCCTTCCGACTTCAGTTCTAAATAGCGCATCAGTTTTAGTGTTGAAAACAAAAGGAAATAAAACTAGGCACGAGCGAGACGGCCTCTACTTACATACCCCCTTTCTCTGTCTGATCTGAGTGTATTCCTTGTTGCAACCTCAGCCTCAGATTTTTCGTGCTTTTTCGTCTCCACTTCACACGATCGTCGGCATCCCTAGTTGTCTGACCATTGGCACGGATATTATCCTTAACGACATCCTTGACGACATCAATTAGAACTTTGTTTTGCCTCTTCCGCCACGGCCGGGCGTAGGCATAGCCAGACATTTGTTCCCTACGTAATTTGCCGGTGTACGCAAGACGTGGCCGTAGTATCATGTTCGTTGAAAGTGACCCTTAAAAATAGAGTTAGGACATTATAATCAAAATCATGGTCAAAATCAGGTATGTACCATCCATAAATTACGCGATTACGAGAATAAATTGTAGGTATATAATCTTAATTATAATCTTGAAATATTAAATAAACAGTAAGGAGTATTGTTCCCGTGGGAAATTAACGCGGGTGAAGGCGCTGGAAAAATATCATATATAATATAGTTACCTCATTTTAATGTATTTCGTAATCTCTAATATAACGATGTACCTTCATAAAATATACCTACAGTTTTTTTTATCTGTAAGTTACATATATTTTTCCCATGCTTCTCAATATTGTTTTATCATCAATATTTTATGTTTAAATATGTATAGAATTTACTTTTGTGGTTTTGCAAAAAAATGTTTCACTCTCGTGGGAAAGTCGAGAAAATTCATATTATGTGAATTACATAATATTCACAATAATCCATCTAACAATAGTGGGAGCAGTGAACGCCGAGAAACACGGAAAATGTCATAATACTAACTCTGCTCGTGACTTCGCCCGTCGCTTTATATTATTAAATTATTATAACCCTTACCTATTATAAAAAGAGGTCCCACATCTGTCTGTACGCGATAAACTCAACTACCGGACGGATTTTTGTACGGTTATCTTCAAGATTTAGTGTCACTCCTGAGGAAGTACGGTGCGGGCCGCTAGTATGCACTTAGATATAAGAAAACGACTCTAACGATTTCATAAACATTTGAAATATACAGGCTAGATGCTTACAAGCCAAAAAAATCTATCTAGCTCTCAATCTAGGTGTCATATCTGAAAACTGTCGTTTTTCCATAGGTCATTGAAAAGTATTACTACCCAGGAATTATTTATAATATTAGTCAGAATATAGTAGTATTTCATTTGCAATATTCAATATTCAATTCAATTGCAATATTGAATCCTATATTATTATATATATCTCGTTATCATATCATTATGTTTGTCATATTCTTCTTCATAGTCGTATTTCTCATGACTGAGGATCGTGGTCATTACTTGGAATGAAACACACGTAACAACTTCCTTGGTATTATTAATGGAGAGTGGTTTGCCATTGCCATTTCACACACAAGTTAATAATCAACAAGTTTGTAGGTTTCCTCTCACGATATTTTTCCTTCACCAAGCAAGTGGTGATCTATGAAAACTGCAATACATGAGTCAGATTTGTATACAAACTTATGTGGCATGAGAAAGATTCGAACCTGGGACCTTTCGATCAACAGGCGAGGTCTTAACCATTACACCACCACCGTTTGTCATATTGTGTATACCTTTGTATCCTATTGTGTATACCTTAATAAATAAATAAATCCTTACTGAAATCATTAATCAACATTGCATGGCAAACACATGAATAAATTTTGCACCATATAGCAACTCATAAGTTATAGAATATTATCTTTCGGAATTGCCCAATTCTTAAGCGTGGGTTTAACAAATGCACTGCAAGTATATTGCAATAACAATTTATTAAAAATAACTGTTATTACATAACGTTATTGTGTTCTTTGTGCAGATATAAAGAACATTTATTTATTGATCGTAAATTGGTTAACTTTGTCACGTCTGGAATTGATTTCTTATGATTCAAAAAAGATACTGAGACATAAATTGGATCTAATAAGTAGATAAATGTTTTATTTTCATCTGTGTTAACGGATTTCAAAACTCACGGCCATAAACATAGCAAAATGAAAAGTATTTTAAATATTCCGTAGTTTGATGTGTAATAAATTTGAACATGGATCAAATTTGCCTAATTAATTCAGTAAATTGATTGTACTGTAAACTAAGCCAAGTTGAATGAACTGACGGTGAATCTATACATTTTATATATTATAATTAAAAGTATTCGTTAAATGCGTTTAATTGTAATATAGAATATGTATTTAGTTGTAATGTATTGCCATTAATTAAAATAAAAACTTAATAACTATTCTAAACTTTAAAAATAAACGAAATTAATAGCAATGTATGAATTATATTTTATTTTAACTACAATATACCATATGATAAATAAAAACATTGAATATAATCTTAGCATGGAATTCAGATGTTTTTACTATTCTACACAGTTTAATTAAATGCAATTTAAGTTCACGGTCAGTTAATGAGGTTGTGACATTCAGATTTACGAAATGAGCTATTTAGCAAAAACTAGAAGCGGCAAATTAGGCTGGACAATCGTAATAATATTTATTTTTCTCCATTTTGTGGTTACTAGGTCACTAATGAATTTAACTTTTAAATTATTTTAATTCTTGGATTCAAATAAGCTAAATTATATATATTTTTTTCTTTGCGGAATCCGAATTGGTAAATATATAAAAAATACACAATTTTTTTAAATTTAAAATGTGTGCTTATTGTAAACATAATAATATTTAGAATTAGGTATACCTATAAAAATTATTATACAAATATTGTGAATGCAAAAAAAAATATATGAAATATAATAAAATCTTGACTTTTATTTTATTTTTTGTATAGTATTTTCACACAATTATAATTATTGCAGCTAACTATTTTAGACCAACGGGCAATAAAACCACGGATTTCCGATCAATAAATCAATGTTATATCAAATACTCCTTCTGACGCCTACACTGCTTACTTTACCCTGTATCAACGCACAGCTCCTAATAAAACATAGTAATGTACATTGCTAAGCATATATATATATATATATATATATATATATATATATATATATATATATATATATATATATATATATGGAAATATCCAGGTGGAGGCTAAAATAGTGCAAGATCGGGTGAAATCGATAACGGATATAGGTAACGAGCAATCTGAATGCAGTATATTAATTGATAATGATATGTTTCATAATTATTACTGTATGTTCTGATATAATTACTGGATATTTTGTTTATATAAATTCGACTCCGTGGCGTAGTGCTGGAAGATCTTAGGTTCGATTCCGACCGCGGGCAAATGTTTGTACCTGTGATCACAAATGTTTGTTTGCGGTTATGGGTATGGTATTCCCGTTTTTGTGTGGTGTCTAACGGACCCGCGATACAAGCTTACCTAGTTCTAAGTGTGGGCCGTTGAGTGGATATGGATATCACTCAACGGCCCACAATGAATGTTAGGGACACGTGACCCCGGGGCCGAAGTTTAAAAAAAATAAAGTATTTTGTCCATTGCATTTTCATTTCATATTATTATATTCAAATCCACTAATTGATTTATGGGTCTTATACATTTTTTTATACACAATATGGCCGCGGTTTCAATTCCTGCTCGATTCCAGATTTTTTTCTCATCTCAACTCGTTATTATTTTCAAAATTAGTTAAAATGCATGTGTGACATGATAACAAAACCTTTTTCAAAAATTTTTCCTCTTTACAGTGTGTTGTATTTGGATTATGAAGATTTTTTAAAACATTGTAAAATTTTAAAATAAGAGGCGCAAGAACAAAAAACTATTTAAAAAAAAAGAAAAAAAAAAAAGAAAAAACTTTTATTTGCTCAACATATTAGTACATACAACACAGTACAAATAAAGACAAATTTAATGCTTGAGACAAAACGGTATCCGCTCAGCATATGCCGTGGTGTGAGCCACGGCGCTGGTCTTCCGCGGATGCCATAAATAAAATAAACAAAAAAAAAATAAAGTTTAAAATAATCTTAGGCTTTTCACTTCATTTCTTTTACATATACTAGACTGGATTTGTTTTAAACAACCTCTCAATCAGTCAAATGCGAGGAATCACTTTTGTTTAGATTATAATAAGAATGACTACGCAAGTAATTATTATATCACGTTGCTATTTAGAGCATAACGTCATATAAACCGACTTAGAGATGGAATAGTTTTCGTATTGTTTGACATTCCGATGCTGAGTATAAACAGAATCACGTCTGCAAGCCTTACGAGGTAGACAGAACCATGCGTTGCGAAATTCGAAGACAGTCGAAGGTCAAGTTCATTTATTATTTTGATGTGTTGGACCGAAAGATACGGGAAGCGTTTACATTTCAAGTATTGGTATTGACTCCAACATAATAATGTCAGACAAGTTCCAATAAATCTGATTCGACTAGTGTCATTGCTTATTACGGAATAGACAGCATAACTAAGTGTAAATGATCCTTAGTCACGTGTTAGACCCACATTCAGCCCCACAAGTGATGTAAGGTAAGAATCGAGCGAAGCGTATCGTATGCGGGATGCACTTTCGTCTCCGTCGTCCCGTAACGCGTTATCGAATAACGTAATCCGTTACTGTACCTGTTATTTGTAACGTAACGTAAGTTTTTCAGGAATTTGATTGGAATTGAATTTGATATGATTGGAATGTTGATTGTGAATGTTGATGATTGGAATTGAATGGGTAAAAAGAGCCTTGACAGCTGATAAATAGAGCTTTTCAAAGGACGGTTGACGTCAATCATAGATAGATAAATATATAGATAATATTGTCTATATATCTATCTATCTATAATTGATGTCAAATATTAATTTATATATTTCCGTATGCTGACCTCCAAACTTCAATTCGAAGATGGGACCCCATGATTGTATGAATGTATTTATATTTGCCATAATCACATACATGCACAACATAAAAAAATCAGGTGACTGGTCGTAAAATCACCGTCGAATCTTCTTTTTTGATGTAGATCAAGGTCGTCTGCATGGGTACCTCCTTTCGCCTAGTTATTCCTGTTCACGTGTCCCAGTTCTATTCCCACTGCTTTACTGTCCAGGCTGCTCGTTTGTGGAATGCATTGCCGGCTGAAATTCGCAACGCCCAAACCTTGTCATCTTTTAGGAAGCAAGTAAAGTCTCATTATATTAGTCTTCTTTAATCTATTATATATTTATTCATTGTTCTATAACAACACTTGTCTGTATGTTTATATATTTCTTCTATATCTTTTTATTTTAATATTTTATTTTTTTGTCTAATTATTTAATTCTGTTAAGTTTACTGCACCCTCTTAGTTTACTTGTGTCTGTTTCCAAAGGTTGGCTGGAAGAAATTGCATTAGCGATAAGTCCGCCTTTGCACTCATTATGTTTGAATATCTTGTTATAACTGTACTCCTTTGTAAATGGTGCAATAAAGAGTTTATCTATCTATCTATCTACCTCGCTCTCATCTACATCAGCCGCCAAACAGCAGCGTTTGCATTGTTGTGTTCCGGTTTGAACGGCGAGAGAGAGGCGGCGTGATTACAGGGTAATAGGGTAATGTGGCAAAAGATCCTGGGCTACAGTCGGCAACATGTGACACGCTGCTGTTACAGGCGTCCGGTGACCACTTCCCATTATGTGGCTCGTGCCTGTTGTTTGGTAGATAGTATTAAATAAGGTTAAGTTCCCGGCTTTCGGCTTCATATGGCGTCACAACCGGTAACTTAATCTGCGAATACGCTCAGATGAGAGAGAGTCAGTATTCGCGGATATGTCATAAAGTTTCCCACGGGAAGGTATTTTAGTTAAATACTAAAGATTTCGCAACGAACGGAAGCCTTCGTATGGAGAAAATAATTTTGTAATAAGTAATTTGTCAGCCGTAAAAATATCATACGGTTGTAATCTTAATTGAGGAAGCAGTGTTCACGCAACTCACGGACTTGCAAGAAAGTCTATGTAATATTAGTTGTAACAATGTGCTGTATTTTAACATCTATAATTAGCTGAAGTAGACCTAAGTACAAAGGCCGTCTGCATGGGTACATCACTCATCTTCTTATAACGCTGAACAGCAACGCTTGTAATGTTGTGTTCCGGTTTGTAGGGTGAGAGAGGCAGTAATTACCGGGTACTGTGGCTAGAATAATAGTAATAATATAGAACTAAAGATACTAGAACACAAATTAGGCAACGCGCATGTGACACCTCTAGTGTTGCAGGCGTATAGGCTGTGGTTTCTTACCATCAGATAGCATGCTTGTTCTGAACAAATAAATAAATCTTATCGAGGTATCTCATTACAGGAGAATAATTTAAGGCATATCTATCGCACGATATTCTCCACTGGATGTCATACGAGGCCACTAAAGGACACATAGCTATAGCAACTGATAAGCAATAATAGCATTCCCAAGAAGGGTAGACATCAGGCAGGCAGGTATAGTAAAATAACATCTGAATCTTCAGAATTAAGGTTTATTTTCAAGCTGATTCTGGGTTTCACGACGTCACAGCCCCGAATGAACTACGAACACGCGAAAAACGCGAGAGAGCCTAGAAAACAGTAAAATAAAAGACAGGGCCGGTTTAAAGATATTCATCTCGCTAATATGCGTTTATGATCAAGCACGTAAATTACATGTAACCTAATACTATCTACTCTTAACACTAATAATTGGTATTCACTAACGTTTTTGCTGGATCTAATCAGTGGTAATATATTACTTCTGTTTAGATAATCCTACTAATATTATAATGCGAATGTTTGTGAGGATGTTTGTTACTCTTTCATGCAAAATCCATAGGACGGAATTGTTATGAAATTTGGTACAAAGGTAGAATATAACCTGGAATAACACATAGGGTACTTCTTATCCCGAAATTCCCACGGAAGCGAAACCCCAGGGCGCAGCTAGTATCCTATATGTAAATATCGCTAGTATCCTATCCTATGTATAAATCTTGTGATTTTGCTTAGATATGACCAGCCCAGTCTTATTTCAACATAGACTTCAGAGATAATTATTTAAAGTAATTATTTTACATGTTTTTTTAAATATTTAAATGTAATTAATTCATGATTCAAGAAGCCTAAATACTGTAACATACAAAATGATTGATGTGTCCGGAAAATTTTTAATAATCGTATTTCAATTATGTTCATATTTGATTGATTGATACAAATAGATTTGCAGGTACCTAAATAATCATGTAATAATGAAATGTTTGAACGGAGCCTCCGTTATAAAATAATGATGTGAAAATAAATAGACAAGCTTTTCGCACGCGCGCTATAACTCAATTCTACCCGTTCCCGGTGGGAATTAAAGTAATAGACAATTCAATTTCAGGTAAAAACATAAGTACAGTATAAATACATGATAAAAAAGCCAGGTGGACCATATTATAAAAAAACTGACGGCCTCGGTGGCGCAGTGGTAAAGTTCTTGCCATTGAACCGAGAGGTCCCGGGTTCGACCCCCGGTCGGGTTATGATCTTTTTCTAATTGGCCCGGGTCTTGGATATTTATCTATATAGTGTATTTGTTATAAAATATAGTATCGTTGAGTTAGTATCCCATAACACAAGTTACGAACTTACTTTGGGGCTAGCTCAATCTGTGTGATTTGTCCTAATATATTTATTTATTTATTTGTAACTTATGTATACATAACACATAAGTTTTTTTACAAAAATTACATATTTGCCACAAGCTTTTATTTTTGTTAGATAGATTTTGTGGTAGGTATAATTAGCTCACTCAAAAACTACTTCACAGATTTTCATGCGGTTTCACTAATAGATAGTGTAATTCCTGAGGAAGGTTTAGGTGTATAATGTATTATGTTATACACGTGCAAAGCCGGGACGGGCCGCTAGTATTTCATAAAAATTGACGCAGCGGTTTAAGCGTGAATAAGTGACAAACATACTCACAAACTTTCGCCGTTATAATGGGCCGCTCCCTATGATTTATGATTGATTGTTCGATGATAAGAAAAAAAAATTGCCGTTGACATAGATGTATCCCGAATGACCTTTGAACTCGCGAAAGATAAACAACAAAATTGCGCCCATCACGCTTACGACCGCAGTGAAGGTTGCTTGCCTTGCATTATCTGTTAATGTGTGTTTTTCAATTCAATTAACATGCTAAGTTTGATTAACGTTAGTTGTATCATCATTGCGTGGAGTATGTGTAAATAGATTTGATACTATTTATATATGTATTTTCAATGGACGTCATACTCGATCATTATCGTTTTTGTTTACCCCCAATTCCTTATTTAAGAAGTTTGTAAGAGATGATAATATATTATAGTCACCTGGGCTATCAAACTCCGCTCCGTATTTTTGTAAATAAATAAATAAATATAAATATATTAGGACAAATCACACAGATTGAGCTAGCCCCAAAGTAAGTTCGAGACTTGTGTTATGGGATACTAACTCAACGATACTATATAAAGTAAGTTCGAGACTTGTGTTATGGGATACTAACTCAACGATGCTATATTTTTATAACATATACATATATAGATAAACATCCAAGACCCGGGCCAATCAGAAAAATATCATTTTCCATCATGACCCGACCGGGGATCGAACCCGGGACCTCTCGGTTCAGTGGCAAGAACTTTACCACTGCGCCACCAAGGTCGTCGGTTGTTTCAATTGATTCAATGAAAATATAATCACAATTTTTTCAGACATAAAACCTTCCTTCTCTTCTTTTTGGTCGAATTAGCAATGCTGTTAGCCTTTTGGGCACTTTGCCGCAGGTTTTCACGCTTGATGGGCTATATATTTTGTAATATATACTTAAATATTTATTTCGTTTCATTATAATTGCATTATACCTGTTTTTACTTGAATAAATAAATAATTTCAATAAAAAAAGGTATTATACTAATTTTTTCATTATAATTAAATTCATTTCCTTTCAATACTAATCCTTGAAAAACCATTGAAAAGTTGTAAATTGTGCGGTTTAGTACAATTTCCTTTATAAATCTGTGTATGATTGGACATTTTCTCCGCATCGTGCCTACACCACACCACTGTGATCCACAGACTATCATAGGTAGAGACAGCTAGATCTGAATACACTTGTGGATTGACCACACTTAAATTGTTTTTTAAATTAGTTTTAGTTTAATGTACAGATTATAATAAGGTTTGGATGTGTATGCTATAGAAAATTAATAAAGACTTATTCATATAAAAGTTACGATTGCTTTTGCTAATGTACCTATGTTTTGTAGCGTTCGCTGTCAATGACAAAAATTATAAAGTGAGAGAGTGACCAAATTGTTGCTTGATTAATTGTGCGGCTTCATTAAGTTTGTATAGATACAGGATCACGTTTTTATTCCTCACGAGGTAGACAGAGTCAAGAGTTGTAAAACTGGAAGGCCACGTTCAGCTGTTTGTATGTTCAAGTTTATAATTTGTATGTCATTTCTAGCATTCGATATATGTCGACTCTGCCACCTCGCTTCCTACCTTCACACTAGAACAAGATTGTTTACGTGCCTGTTTTTGTGTGTGTGTATGTGCGAAAGACGTTCACTTTCGATCGTTGACTTATAGACAAAGTGGAGCTAATTATTGGATATATTGTTCTTAACCATATTATTATTTGATGTTGGAAAGTCTGTTGGCTAAATACCTCATTCTTTCGTGGCTTATACTAGTGGCTCGTCCTGGCATCGCTGGGGTATAACAATAATAAATTATACGCCTAAACCTTCCCCGGGAATGACACTATCTATTGAGTTGAGAATCTTACAAAAATCCGTCCGGTGGTTTTTGAGTTTATCGGGTTCATACAGACAGATGCGACAAGGGGACGTATTTTTATGATATCTAAAGATTTAAGTAAAACAATTCGTCGTTGTGTTTGACGAATATTACATACGCGGCTCAATAAACAATTGAATTACACCATAAAATATATCATCTGCCATAAAAAAAAACATAAAAAACGACCTGATAGTTACAATACATTTGATTTATGTCATTATCTTTATACAGCGAAGTTTCTTCACTTAAGATTCTGCAATAATCCTTTATAACACATGAAAAACTGATATTCATAGCAAAACCGCCTCTATTATCACTGTCCATAGGTGTTGGGTTTCTTAATATGCAGTGGAGTATACATTGAGTAAGATTGCAATATTTCCCGGCGTAAAATACACGTTTCCTTAGGCGTGACAACGCGTGAACAAATGGGTTAGGGACGGAGACCATCGGATGTTACTTACATGTGACATGAAACGACATTATATTCATGCGATAGACTTTGTAAATCTTCTTCTTCCACGTCGAATCGACCATCTTACTAGCAACATAAAGTTAAATTGTTTTGGAGTAAAACAAATTTGCCGTGGTTAGCGTGCATTATTTCAGTTTATAAGGTCTCCTAAGGTTCATGAATTTGGGCAAAATTTGAAATCCATATTAGTATTATACATGCGAAAGTCTGTCTGTTCTACCACTGGTTCGATTTTTATGAAATTTGGTATGCATATCGTTAAACCGTTTAAACATAGGCTACTCTTTTTTTTTTCAAAAATCAACCCTCATATGATTAAAGTGGGGGTGAAAATTTGTATGAAAATCACGTCTGTTGCGCTTTTGTAAAGAAATTCACGTGGGCAAAACCGCGGACAAAAGCTATACAAAAAATCCCTTTTGCGCACATAAAACTCTCAATTTTATGCGGACAAGGCAGGCTTATTGCTGCTGTGAGCAATTTCTTGAGATTATCATCAATATCTGCAGCCTTCCGTGGCCCACTGCTGGGTATAGGTACTGGAAGTATTATATAATCTGTGGTATAGGTCTCCATCCATCTATGCCAGCCATATCAGCTGTCCTAGGCAATTCTTATCCAGTTGTTGCCAGCAATTTCTTTTTCGTAAACCCATCTTGCAGCCGGGTATGCTACCGATTAAAAACATAAATTATCTCAAAGTTACCTCTTTTCATTTTTTCGAGTGTGTTATTGCTAAAACTGGTGTCAGATTTTTTTTAAGCCGCCCAAAGGTTTCTCACATGCCTTTTGCGACTACCTTTCAACATCTAGTGTGCCAAGTGCTCGCATACACACTAGTGAACTTAAATTGTTAATCTTAACAGTTACCTTTAATATTCGTTGAACATTATCTTTAATAACCTTTGTTTTCATAACTTACAATTGTACATTAACATAAAGTAGTAACTACGAAGGTTCGTCTTTGAACAGGAAAATGAGCACGCATCTTAAAAACGCACATACATAATGTAGCCCTATATGGATTGCACCAGATTGACAATAGGACAGACTTTCTACTTGAGTACAATAGAGCGAGATAGAAAAAAATGCAGTATTCAGTCCTCACTGCTTTTACTCTTGCGCAAGGAGTTAATTTGAAAATAACGACGTTATTTAAACTGCCACCACTTACTCATGACTAATAATGGTCATAACTCATGTGTATTTTACAAATTTTGACAATGAACTTAAAGTTGAAGGCATTTAAGCGATACATAATATTATACCCGAGGACAATACTGTAAATAACGATTATGTATTCATGTAGTGAATAATATATATTTTTTTATTTTTGTCGATGCAAAATTGACTGGATAATATGTAAGTAGTATTCTTAATCGAAGACGGGCCCAGGAAGCTGTTGCTAACAGCCAAGTATTGTATAACAGTATTGTATATTGGGCGTGTGGTTCCGCCCTAGAATAGGCCCTGACTTTTTAGAATCGCACTAACAATTTTTTATTTAAGTCAATAAGTTTTTTTTATATTTTCCTGTAACACGCTTAATTGTATTCCTTTCCTTTTCACTCTCCATTCATAAGTCTGCTGGTAGAAATTTAATGTGAAATAAGCAGAATCTATGTACTTGCTTTCCTATTAACTGTCTGTCTCTTTCGTCTATCTCTGTATATATAAATAAATGGATAATTTAAAATATACCAGAAGCACTTTGTGCGAGTGTTTCATATACAACTTACCATCAGTGTACGTATATTAATCTAGTTACCTGTATGCTAAATAGAACAGACTGTAATGACCGTTATACGTAATTATATACATTATAAGAACAGTTATATAACCAAGTTCAAATGGAAAATCGTTAAACGTTGCGGTAATTGAATACAAGATAAAAAGCAAGCATTGCGACATGCGATTGGACAGTCTCTTTTGACTTGATTTTTATCATTTAGGGTAAGTACTTATTTTAAAGGATTTTGTATAATGTAATGTAATGTAATTTAAAGGATTTTGTATAATTTATTCGATGGTTTTATTAGTTTCTGTGTTGTTTTTTTTTTTACTTTTTCTAACTTTGCTGACGTCAGTGTATGCTCGATACTCGTATTTTGGAGAGATTTTATTTTTTGTACTAGGAAATTATATCTTAGGCACATTTGAAAAATATCAAATACAAGCTGCAAAAAGTAACCTATACCACTCCCAAGGTCTAAAACTATCATCACAACAAAAATCACATTTTTTTAATATGTTTATGGAGCATATCCTACTAATATTATAAATGCGAAAGTTTATGACGATGTTTATGTGTATGTTTGTTACTCTTTCACGCAAAATCTACTATACGGATTGTTATGGAATTTGGTACACGGGCAGATTATAACTCGGACAAACTCGTATAGTACTTTTTATCCCGAAATTCCCACGGGAGCAAAGTCACGGGGCGCAGCTAGATGCTCTGCAAGTATAGAAACAAGCAAACGACCAATTTATGCTTCTGAGAAGCAACTCCGAAATTAATTTAACTCATTTAACAGTATTAGACCATCATATTCCAATGTATTCAACAAAATTATAAAATAAGTACTTGAAATTGTAGGTATTAGTTTGAAAAATAAAATATATTTGAATTTGTCGGTGAATTTCACGGCCGTTTGAACGCGGCGTGTAGCGTTTCATTAGTGTCGCACATTTTTTTAAAATAAAGAATCATTTTTTCTTAATCAAACATTTATAAAATTAACATTGTACCAGTACTTTACTTATTTATAAAATAGGATAATTAATTGATTACTGTGTATGGTACAATGTAATAAAGACTAATGACAGCCCGCGGCGGAGTTCAAAACGCTCGTGAAATTCACCCATTTGACGGAGTAGAGAAAAACAGAAGTGAGTGCTGTGGGGCCTCCATTCGTAGTATGCTTGTGAAGTGAATTATCTGAAAAATAAATATTTCTATTGATTTATCCTGTTGTTTCGCCATCTGACTATCCTCCACAGTACTGTGGAGATTATTTACATTATACTTAATATACTACTTATTATTACATAGGACGTGTAAGCAAAAATGGAGTTTAGTTCATTCAAGTCCAGCCGTTTGGTGACAGTGAAAAGAAAAAGTCTTGCAGCATTTGAAACCAGTATAGTCCGTTACGGAGGTCTTGGACGTTTGACCACTGGCATCGGCCTTAACACAAATAAACATAAAATACGCCTTCCGCTGAACGAGTCCGGATGCGATTTCTGATTCGATACGCGCATAATTTGCGTAAGAAAAGAACAACAAAATAATTAGGGCACAGAGAGGTAATGTTACTCGGCTGTTTATTTATATCAAAGGTGATGGTGTAAATATTCATATTCACTAAATATTATATATCTGTGGCAATACTACCTTTTTTAACGCATAAAGCTATTGCGTTAAGAAAGGTAGTATTGACTCTCTCTATTATCCTGCGTGCTGCATTCGCGGCTGTGACACCAAAAAAATCTTCAAATATTGAAGACTGATTTTAGTTTAAGTCCAAAATTTTTTGTAATTATTTATTAATGTGTAACTGTTTGTAATTCCGGAATAAAATAAGATATAAAATATTGGGCTTTGATTTTGTGAGTTTCGTCGCCTGAGGTTAAGCATCTTTGGGAATGATGTTGATGTACAAAATCCACGGGAAATTATGGAGTGGTCTTATACCAGAGTAGGAATCATACGCCTCAAGAGATATAATTTTCCAGTTGTAAATAAAAAGCAGTGTGTAAATAAACATGTGACCCATTTGATGGTAATTGATCACAGCAACATACTCGTATGCACGCCTGCAACTCGGCAACGCATTTGCCGATTTTGTGATCTTGGGTCATTTTCCACAACAATTAAACCCTGTAATCACACCGCCTCTCTCACCCTTTGAATTGAATTGACCTTGGTACCAAGGTTCGAAGAACTGAAAAATGTGTTTTTAAAATTGAAATTGTCAAGAAAGGGTTCAATTTCTGGTTACTCGGTATTTTGTTGTACATGCTACACTGTTGCAACCAAACGCACTGTCTGTCTGTTCGCGATAAACTTAAAAGCTGCACGGATTTTGTTACGGTTCTCACTATTAGATAGTGTAGTTCCTGAGGAAGGTTTTGGTGCATAATTTATTACGTTTTTACGCAAGCGAAGCCGAGGCGGGCCGCTAGTATCAAATAAGAATGTAAATACAACAAATAACAATATTTATATTTTATTATTGTTATTTAGAATTAAATACGACCTCGGTGGCGCAGTGGTGGGGTTCTTGCCACTGAGCCGAGGGGTCCCGGGTTCGATCCCCGGTCGGGTCGGGATGGAGAGCGATCTTTTTCTGATTGGCCCGGGTCTTGGATGTTTATCTGTGTATGTATTTGTTATAAAATATAGTAGCGTTGAGTTAGTATCCCATAAAACAAGTCTCGAACTTACTTTGGGGCTAGCTCAATATGTGTGGTTTGTCCTCATTAATTAATTTAATTTAATTTATTTAATTTAATAATATTCACTGTCATTTACAGTGCATCCAAATTCGTGCGACTGTGGTTTTAAAACCATTTTTTGTCTTATAATTACTGTTGGCCCTGTTGACCAAGAATGGCTCAGGACACGACACGGAGGCCAGGTTTAGGCTGTAGCGAAATTGACGGGTTTTGGTAGAAATTGCCTTGGAAATTATGCATTGGATTTGTGATGAAACTCTGTTATTAGTTGGAGTACAGTCGACCTTGCCGACATTGGATATTCGACCCTATTACTGTTGCAATAGAATTCATGGCGAGTTGCCATGCAGTTGACTGTGAGTTCCATTGTATCCTTGAAACGGCTTCTTTGTATTATCGCATGTGAAAATAAAATCTTGTACAGTCAACAGCACATTAAGTTACCCTGCTTGAACCTTTATGGCGCGGTAATAGCGGCGAGTTTGCAATGAATTTGGGTAGGTTGATGTGCTGTTGTACCTACCAAATTTATGACCAAATTAACTTATAACCTTCCGATTTGATGACATTCGATTCGATTTGATGACAAGCCTAATGTTCATTATGCGGGATTGTTACACTGGAGGTCCCGGGTTCGAACCCCAATTAGGTCAATATATAAAATTATATTTTTCAGATTGGCCTGAGTCTTGGTCTTGGTCTATAAAAAATATGGCTTATTTAGTACCTATCCCATAATACAAGGCTAACTAATTCTGTGTGATTTGTGCATATATGCGCGTCAAAGATTTCATACAAACTTGCGCCTCAATAACAGAAATGAGAAATAATTTATTAATGTATCAAAAACAGATTAATTTATCCTATATTTTCTTGAGATCGGATTTCCTAAATTACTTTCTAAGTACTCATTTACGTTATATTATAACAATTCAGTCTACAGACGCCCGATTGTGGATCAAAAAGATCAAAAAGTCCCAGGTTCGAATCCTATATATCATGCCGCATAGGTTTGTATACCAATCTGACTCATGTATGGTAGTTTTCATCGACAACCACTTACTTCCGGTGAAGATAAACATCACGAGGAATCCTTCACGCTAGTTAATTATTAACTTGTGTGTGAAATGGAGAAGGCAATGGCAAAGCACTCCATGTATTGGGCCAAGAAAGTTGGTGTGTGTGTGTTTCATTCCACGTAATAACCACGACCCTCAGCCATGAGGAAAATGACTATGAAGAAGATTGCAGATTGGCTTCCGATGAGACGACTATTAAACGGTAAATAGCATAGAAAATCAATTTTATGGGATGACAATGCAATAAAAGTACTATGCTATTTAAGATTATTAAAAGTAATGAACATTTTAATTGTAAATTGCATCTCTTAAAGCTAATAGAAATAATAATTGGTATTGTTTCCTGTTAAATAATGTGTTGCTGTATTGGTAGTATACATAAGTAGAACAAAAAGAAAAATGATTTTTATGTTTATGGTCGTACCACGGGTAGTATGTTGATCATACAGACCTCTATGTCGTGGTAATAGCGACGATTTTCCAATGAATTTATATTGGTTCGTTTGCTATCGATTTCAAAAATCTCCTTATGCCGGCTGTCGTCGAACAGTTTGCCAAACTTTGGCGGATTCGGTATACATTGCCGGTTTTTCATTGCGGCAAATAAAAGCACTCATACTAACTACGCAATGTTCACGCATTAGCGTCGGCATGTGTCCGAGTTTGGCGACAGTGTGAAGCTGGCATTAGACTATACGCTGCGTAGGGGGCACACAGGACTTTATAGACTTTTATATAGAAGCCTTTTCTGTCCAATATATCCGCATCTACAGTAGCTATCGTACCGAAATGCGAGTAGTTTGTAGCTTCTGAGAAATTACTACTTATATAATATGAAAATTGATGTGAAAAAGTGCCTGTGAAGGTCTAATTTCTGATTAAATGATTTGAATTTGAATTTGTAGGAGATTTCCGGTCAGTTTCCGCAAATCCTCCAAGATGATTACTGTGCACAGAATTTTATAATCCCCTGCATAGGAGACTTTTGGAATAAGCCAAATCTCTAACTAGATAGTCCAAACTAAACAAATAAAACACGGTTAGAAACCGATATTGAAATTCAAGTAATTGCCACACCTTAATTTGGACCAAAACAGTTTATAATCACTTTATCCTCGCTTTCAAAAACAACCTTTGGATTTGAAGAACCACTTTCAATAAATTTATTGACAAATATAACCCAATTGTGGCGATAAAGGGTTGACAGTAATAGCTGTGAAATTAGTGTGTATTTTTGTAAATGGTTAAGATTTTTAGTGACAAATTAAAGAGAGTATTTACGTCTCGAGGTCAAGTCTTTTAGTGCATTTCGGGTCAGGCATTATTTTTATTATTTAATTTTTCATCTGTTTTCGATTTTCAGTTGGATTTTATAGGGTTAATTACAAAAATAGAAACACTAGTAACTAGTTAAATAACTTTTTTTTTAAATAAATAATTTTGGAGACATGCTTTTAATGTCGTCAGAGAGTGTGTAAGAAATTAGAATTATATTTAGTCTATAGTTGTGAATTCGAAAAATACTTCACAAATATATTTATCAATTTCGATTGGTATTTCCAAAAGGCTTTTGGGTGATTCGCAGAGACTTACCACCGCTGCGTTCGCGCTCTCAATGTTCTTGTGGAAGGAATCATTTCCAAACATGGAATTAGCAGATTACTCCCAATTTTATGTTTCCAAAATAATTCATAAAATTGATATTACCACAGTACAGATTAATTATTATAAAGTCAAATAGTAAAACTAATTGTTGTCTTTATTAAAATTTTAAAAATTGTACCTAATGACAGCGCGTCCGCAGCGGTCGAAACTTTCTGAGAAACACCTTTTCGAGATTTTCTAGTTTTCGAGATGCGGTCGAATTCATTATTAGAATTAGATAATACTTGGTTGTGTACTAAATGTTTTATTTACATCACAAACGTGACAATTGATTGGTCAGTTTATTGATGTTTGAATAGTTTAGGAAATCCTAATATAATTACGCAAACTGGCAAAAGTGAGTGCAATTTGGACATAAAATCAGCAACATTGGCATTTACGTAAGTAATAAGTTTGGCGCCATTTTGTTGCCAGGAAATTGTGATAATTTACATGTTCTTCACTTTGGTAAAAATGTTACAAAATTGCTTAAATATCACTTTGCTATAACATACCTTCAAGGACCAGCATTGGAGTTGAGGAAATTGCAGAAAATTGTGATATACGTATTATATATACATATAGTAGTATTGTTATATACTATTTTTTTAACTTATCTATTTGCATTACTAGCTGTTGCCCGCGGCGAAGTGTAGCTATGTCAATGTAACTCTCAGCTGTTGTCCGCGGTATAAAGTAGCTAATTTCCTTTAAAATGATACCAAAACCGTACATACGAATTTAATATTGAGTTAATAAATTTTTGTCCTTTTCTCACGTGTTCTTTTGTGAAGATGGAAGGAAGGTATTTTCATTTATTCCCATTTACAAAAATAATAATTCAATTTTACATCACTCACGTCAGTACGTCCTTATCACCCCCCAAATGGGGCTTGGCCAATAAGTGCTCTAGGGTAATAATGTAGCTAGAAAAGCCCTAGGGTGGTAAGTAATTAAAACAAAAATCACATCATACTGGCAATAGACATCATGCATTCAGCCCAATGACCAAAGAGGTCGCTTCGCTATTCAGCCTCGTCTTCGTATGAGTATAATATAATTCTAGTCGTCACAGAACTTTGTTTACTGCAATAAAGTCCACTGCACTCGATAATTATTGAACGTAGTAATAGCAGTGTCCGCGTCTAGTTTTTGCGACACATCAACATATTCAGTGTAAAAACAAAATCACATACTTTCGTTTCACCAAACAATAATGAACTCCAATCTGGTTGGCTTGCACCGGTCAACTTTGACGTTGACTTTAAACTGCGCGCCACTTACGTTTAGACAAAATGACGTACTTTGCGTTACGGAAAGTACGCCATTTGCCATTTTTTGATGTTAACGTAGTTAACGTCAACATAGTGCAACACACCCTTGGTTGATAGATACTTGACAAATAACTAGTTTGGTAGATGTGATATTACACCGTAAAAAAATATAAATATTTGGACAAATCACACACATTGAGCTAGCCCCAAAGTAAGTTCGAGACTTGTGTTATGGGATACTAACTCAACGATACTATATTTTATAACAAATACATATAGATATATATTATAACAAATCAGAAAAAAATCATTTTTCATCATGACCCGACCGGGGATCGAACCCGAGACCTCTCGGTTCAGAGGCAGAGATAGATTAAGATTACAGTTTTTATAGTCATTTAAATCTAAAATATTCTCTATATTTATATTCTTAAATTAAACTTATACTAAGAACATACAAATTAAATATTTACAACAATGCTAGTCCCATTAGATTAGGGTTATCGTGTAACACTTTCAGGTAAAATACTCTTATGAATTTTGATAATATTTATGACATAAATGTGGAATAATAAGTAACATGTATATTTTATTTTAAAATTGGAGTCCTGAAGGGCAGCTAGCAAGTTGACAACATTAATATTCATATAAATAACTATGTGTAATTACTATCATATAGTAAAAAAAAAACGAATTTACTTTCACATAATATAGTCTACAAAACGTAAAGAAAGTTATAACGCAATGTTCTCTTAAAAATTCCTAACGCGAACGATTTTCACGCGCCATCAGCGACATATCAAAATGGCCGCTTCCATTTCCAACTTTGTGTATGGAATCTAAATTAAATACTTTCTTTTCTCCCATCTTATCCTTATAGAGATTGCAGTCGGTATCATAGTATTGTATCATTGACCGAGCGAGCGAAGCGAGCGAGCTCTACAATTCTACTTGGGGCAAAAATAGATTTTTTATATGTATGTATGGTTGTAACGCGATAACTTTCGAACCATTCGTCCGATTTTGATGAAATTTAAAAGGTATGTAGAATATGTCAATAGAATTTTTAAGATCGTGAGGCATCAAAATCGGTTCAGTCGTTTTTGAAATATTCACAATTTTGTAAAAACTCGACAAAATTTATTGTATTCGCGTGGTCTAAGTTCGTGGCGAATGTATTAATGAAATATACGGTGCCACGTTGATAACGACGGAAAAATCTGACGGAAAAAGTTATGCATTAAAAAATATTTAATTAAAAAAAAAAAAAATGAAAAAAAGAACGTAGGCACTGGCATAATATAATAAACAATACTCAATGCGCCGGTAAAACCCTGCCATTGAAGATAACCGTACAAAAAGACCACAGCACTTAAAAAAATACATTCTGCAAATTCACAGGCCATCTATAAATCCAAGCGGTCACATTGCGATAAAATATCAAATTAAAATTAAGCTGTACGTGTGTTGCCTTTGCCGCGAGTGCCGCAAGAAAATAAAAAGAGACCGGCCAAGTGCGAGTTGGACTCGCGCACGAAGAGTTCCGTATTATTATAAAATAATAAAATATTATAAAATTCCCAATAAATATGTATTAAAATATGTATTTTTTAAAGTGAATATATAGCTAAATATTCTTTATTTTAACCGTCTCAATATCGAGCAAAAACGAATGAAAAAAAATCACATTTGTTGTCCTCTTCAATATTTATTTTATTCTGTTTCTTTTTGTTGTTGAAATTAGGAACATTTTAATTGTCTAATAATTATGGTTCATGAAACAGCTTGGTGACAGACGAACGTCTGCTCGTCGGACGGATAGCGGAATCTTAGTAGAATCCCATCCTTGGTACGGAACCCTAAAAATTAAAAAGTTTGCCGCAAAACCATAACATTAATAAACGTATACGCGTATTAATGAATTTTGTGTCACCATTATTGCATAACGGGATGAACAGTTTCTGAAGTACAAATCCAGTAAGTTCGGGAGGTCAGTGAACTTGTGATGGTTCAGTTTATTCAAGCAGTAGGGTACCATACTATACCAGCCAGTACACGGTGGGTTTGTTACATTTTGCTTCCAGTACAAAAATCGCCTCTTTTGGGTCACGGAGACCGTGGAGTTTTGTATCTTTGCATTTAAATTCATTTACATACTTTATGCCAGCGGTAAACGGAACCTTAGGGATCCACGAAAAAGCTTTGAGAACCGCTGCTTTATTAATATAAATATTAATATTCTTGTCCAGTCATAAAGTTTCGTATATTTATTAATAGATATACATTGTTAAATGCATAGACTATCAACTTCATTTAATAAGTAACAGTTTCCCGACAGTGAAGCAAAGCAATGATTATGATATTTTAAAATATTTTTTGAACCAAGCGAGCGAAGCGAGCCAGGTCTACAAATGGACTTGGGGCAAAAATTCATTTTTTGTATGTATGTTGTAACTTTCGAACCGTTGCGTTGGTCTGATTTTGTTGAAATGTAAAAGGTATGTAGGATCTATCAATAGAATTTTTAAGTTCGTGGGGCATCAAAATCGGTTAATTGATTTTTGAAATATTCACAATTTTGTAAAACAAATTTTGTGTTCGCGAGGTATACGTTCACGGCGAAAACTAGTTTATATTTTACAACTATATTTTGTACGTTTAAAATTAGATTTCTTTGAGCGGTAAACAACACGTAACGTTTTATGTTCATTTGGTTATCACGAGAGTAATAATAATAAAAAAAAATGGACAAAAGGTGACGATAATGTTGTTTTATTATTTTGAGTCGACACCAAAGTTCTTTAACCCCATATTCTTAAACAATCGCTATCGCGGGACTCTTAAAACAGGTGTCGGTGCACCGACAAAGATATTTTTATTTATTTTTTGATGTCAACCAATTAGTAAAATTTCCGAGATTAAAAATGTATTGATATTACTTCAACACACTTTTTTAATTAGTCCTCTCACCTAATTGACATTACGTAATGAAGATATAATTTGGAAAGTATTTTAGTCAGCATTGGACGCTTTAATTTTGAAAAAGTTTTTTTTTTCATAATTTCTTCTTCTTTTCGAATGCGTTAATTGCTAACACTGGTGCCAAATTTTATTCAAGTCACCTAAAGGAATATGTCATGACTTCTACACCTACAGTTTCCAATGGCAAGTAATTGCATAAATACTTGTGAAATTAAACTGTTAACCTCCTCACGATGATGTTTTCTTTCACCGGAAGCGACGTCTTCATAACTGTATGGCTATAATTGTTAAGAGGTCTAGTTACTCTCTCTCACTTCTCAATTGTATTCGGGGCTGTGATGCCGCGAAGTCTGGTGTCAGTATATCGGTAATCATTAGTTATTTCCGCATAGCCGCATAATTTTGGTATGGCCTGATATGGCCACGTCTTCGACCGGCAAATTCTTCTTCACAGTCGTTTTCCTCATGACTGAGGGTCGTGGTCATTACATGGAATGAAACACACGTAACAACTTTTTTGGCATTATTAATGGAGTGGTTTGCCATTGCCTTCTCCATTTCACACACAAGTTAATAATCAACAAGTATACAGGTTTTCTCACGATGTTTTTCCTTCACCTGAAGCAAGTGGTGGTCGATGAAAACTATACTATACATGAGTCAAATTGGTATACAAAGTCATGACTTTGTACCTTGTTACTTGTTACTTGTTGACTTTGTACCTACGGTGTTTGCACGAGTAGGATTCGAACCTGGGACCTTTCGATCCACAGTCTTAACCATTACACCAAGATCGCTAACGTCGGTAGATGGTCGTATCAAGTCATGTCAGGCCCACAGGCGAGGATCTTAACCATTGCACCACCACCGCTTCCGCACCGGCAAATTACGTAGGAGCTAATATCTGGCTATGCTGCTTCCTCCTGATCCTGGCAGAATGACAAACCCAAAAAGTACACTGGCCTGATGTCGGCACACAGAATAATTTTTGCTACGCATTGTTGTCAACAGAAAGATCTTGTTGCATTCAACGCGTGACAAAAAGTCATTTCCGTGAAGTAAGTATACTGTTGAAGATCTCCCTCCTTAGGGGCCAATCCTGGATGCACCATCTGGTTATGCTCATAATATTGCATTGTCACGGAAACTGAAGCGTGAAGAAGAAGGTGAAATTTAACTGGTAAGATTTTAATAAAGACAAACAAACAAATATGGAGACAGGTGAAAAAAAAATGGGACTTTCAACCCTGGGTTCCAAGTGGAGGGTTCGTTTATGTAGTTATAGTTCGTTGACCTGCCAGGCTTGTTGACCCTCACAAAAATATACTAATTGTACGTCATTTATCGTTAACAATTTGACAGCTTTGACGTCTCAGCATTGACAAGGATCGAATTTACAGCTAGGAGCTACGTACATTCCCTTACGAAAAATGTTTATATTATGACTTTTTACATGCCACGTGGAAAGTCATTCTAGAATGCATCATAATTTATATATTATTGTCGCAATTGGCTACTTTCTAACTTGTTAAATCAGATACTTTTTCTAACGTTAAAAACAAAAATTTATACGGTTTTTGTGTGACAGTCAAAACTTGTGACGTAGCAATTTTGGAGTTGAAAAAAAGTAAATCGTGTAATTAATTAAACTCCTAAATGTTGGATAAGTTGGTACCTTAGTAGATTTTAGTTTTTACATAGTCAAGTAGCCAATTAGGTAAAATTATAGTCATGTCATATTAACATTTTGTTAACTGTCTGGGTCAATAAAATAAACATTTTAAATATTTACCTTTTCTTAACTAAAAGTCTTGATTAACAGTAATTACTGTGCGCCAAATGTGTTTCTGTGAGCCACATCATAATTTCCTTAATTTTATTAACACTTTGACATTTTAAAATTTAGTAATCTGTACCCATGATTACTTACGACTGCACAAAGCTCAGTAACTTGCACAAAATCGGTCATTTCGCAAAATAGCCGGGCAATTTCGCAACATCTTTTCACACGATGATGCGAGTGTTGTAATAACAACAAATTCTTTTGTTCGCCGGGGCGCCTCGCAATTTTGCCAGTACACCAATAAAAATGTTACATGTTATGGTATTTTATAGCAATTTGGGATTTATTTTGACGAAACATCTTTTGGCAAACAAGAAAACGTTATTATTTGTTGAGCAAGTTTTAAGTCATAAATTATGTTATACCTAAGAATATTGATTAAGCAAATCGTCTAGTAGGTAACTTACGATCAAGTGAAGCGTGTGAATTTACGAGCATTTTGACCGCCGTCATTACCGTCCATCGAAATAAACCTCTTAAAATCAAATATTGATAAAATTTTACACTACGTAATACAGATTATTTCATAAATTAGTGTAGAAAAAAGATTATTGTCTTTGTTCAAATTTGAATTTAGGGTTATGACGGTGCGATCGCAATGTTCAGAAATTCACCTTGCCAATATAATGTCCAGTAGTGAATCGTTTGGCTGAGATTTTATGACAAAGTTGATGAAATGTACAAAATTGTACACAATATAGTATCTACGCTATATGATTCATGAAGTTTTTTAACGTAAAATAATTTTTCAAGTGTTAGGGCAAGTGACATTTTCATTTTTTTTTTGTACCATAAATCAAAGCCAAACAAACCTTGACTACCCATTTAAAAAAAAACCTATAGCATCAGCGAGCTATTCTTCAAACATTTAGTCAACGTTGGTCAAGTAATTATCACCTCTAAGTGACAGATTATAAGGACCATATTTGGCATAAACCACCAAAGAAATGATTCACTGCACATATAGCTATATTCCCACGTATTGTCAAGGCGAAGTCTTTAATTAGCAAAAATTATATTAATGGCAGAGTAAAGACGTTTCCTGTATGGTGTATTTTTTAAAATGCCTTCATTTCATTGACGACCACTGTAGCATCATCCGGGACTGCTATACTGGAGGTGCCGGGTTCGATCCCCGATCGGGCCAAGCTGGAAAATGATCTTTTTCTGATTTGCCTGGGTCGCCAATGTTAGATTTAAAAATACTGTTATGAATCGTAACAATCATACATAGGTTCACATAATATGTATGTATGATTGTTTGTTACTCTTTCACGCAAAATCTACTGGACGGATTTTTATGAAATTTGGTACACGGATAGAGTATATAACCTGGAATAACACATAGGATACTTTTTATCCCAAAATTCCCATGGGAGCGAAGCCCCGGAGCGCAGCTAGTTTCTCATAAATACGTGTTCATACTTAATTGTTCGACCCCTCGTTTCAGCTGGAATAAACTTATATTTTTACCTTAACATTTCAATTTACGTATGATACTGCCAATAAACTTTACTACATCCATAAATACATTCGTACAAGCAGATAAAGGGCACTAAAACCCTATTGCATATCACCGACACATAAATTGAACATACTTAGCATAAATTGACGTCAAAGAGTCACGCTGCGCGCGTAAACAATTACAAACGTCAACAAAACGTAAATAAAATCGTAAAGTCTTGGGATTTCATATTTACAAGATATAATATTTTTTATGAGAAATATGGGAGTTAATTGCTGGATGAAAATGTTGATTTGCAGATATTTCCTATTTAACATTTAAAATAACATTGATGACAACATTACTTAGTTAGGTTATAGGGTCGAATGGCAAAGCAGAGTTAATAATTTTGTACTTCATTGTTAACATTACTTTTCTTATTATCAAAAGAAGTCACTTGTCTTGTCTGTCTGTTTACCACGACAAACTTAAAAATGACTGGAATGAATAAAATAAAAATTAACCAATAAAACAGTTTTTACTAATAGACAGTAAAAAGTTTCAACCGAGCGAAGCCAGGACGGACCGTTATTATATTATGAATGCGATAATTTTACTAACTATCTTTTGCTCGCGGCCTCGCCCACGTGAATGCGCAAACGCAGAGCAGACGTGATTTGCATAAAATCTTTCATCCCCCTAAACATGGGGGGGTTGATTTTTGAAAAAAAAAAAAAGTAGCCTATGTTTTAACGGGGGTCGTTAACTACATGCTTACAAAATTTCTAACAAAAGATAAAATTTTGTTTAGCCGTGAAAGCAGATTAGACAGACAGACTTTCGCATTTGTAATATGGAATTTGCATTGTAGTATGGACCTTGTTAAACTTATATACAGAAAATACATGAGTTAGGTGTTATAGTGACATAGTTCCTACATTTCTTTCCCTATAATCCTATAATATTGCGAAGTCTTAAAGTGTCGAAGTGTCTTCGTTAAATCGTAATTGGTAAGTTAAACCGAACCATAAACAAACAAAAAGTAAGAGGTCGTCGCTCCTCGCAGGACAATGTCTCCCGTTCTCAGAAACTGTTGAAGTTAGTGGCGTAGCTAAATAGCTGTAGGCACTCGGGCAAGAAAGATTTGAGTGCCCATACAACATAGGCCTCAAGTAATAGGTAAACTTATGTCTATATGTTAGCTTTGTAAATAAGTTAATTTAAGAAATGTTAATTTCTTTATTATTATAGCGAAAATAACACCTAATAATAAGGTTATTACCTTAAACATTAAAAAGAAAGAAGATTCGCAGATGTGCATTAAAAAATATTGATTCTAGTTGACTGAGTATTAAATAATATTATTTGTAAGAAAGTTTAATATTGTATGTATTTTGACACAACCTTTTATTGTATTCAAGGAGATATTACATTCCACGCGTCACATAAAAATCATGTTCGTGCTGTAAACCTTTTAGGAGTTTCATCTTTGGGAGGCGATTCCGGTTTACCATCAGGCCAGGTAGTGCTTACTTGACTATAATGCATTGCCATTGGAACTAAATTTATGTGTAAGTAAATTTTTATACCATCTTTGAGGAATTTTCTCGACGGGAGTCGAATCTGGATGTCCTGCGAACTAAGACAAGTATACAAATTTCCGTATTATCGGTTGAAGTTAACTATTTCAAATTAAGTTTTAAGATTTCACCCCAACAAACATATTAACATAAATTTCAAATTAAATGAAAACTTGTGAAACATATTTGCTTGGTGTGAGGGCTCCCTGAGTTTGGATGCCCCTATTTTCGTCACCATCTATATACCTCCTGCAGTTACGCCACCGAGAAGTACTGACTCTTGTTTCCGCGTTCAGACCGGTTACAGGTGGAAAATTAAATTAACTATTAATACAATTTTTATGTTTATTTATGAACTGTAGCCTGTAACTTCGCTCACGTGGAAAGTTCTGGAATGCAGGCCTGAGGATATAGAATGGAATTAGTAAGGACTTGTATGGAATACCTACTAATTCCATAGACCAAACAACAATATTTTAGTATATAATTATGCTATTAATATCTAATTAAACTAGTCGATGATAAGGTACTTAGCAAGTGCAAATTGTAGTGAAGAAGTAAATTGATAACTTAAAGAAAATTATTAAAAGGAAGAATATTTTACCCAGCACTAATTACAGCCCATGGATTTAGTAAGTGTTGTACGGAGTACCTACTAATTCCATGTTACAGCCATAGATACAAAAACAAAAAATATATAATGGTCACATCAACATTTCTAAAGTACCTTTTTTTGTCTTGAATTTAGTCCTTTAACAATTCCGTCGAGCTGTCGTGAAAATGACAAATTTGAGTCGAGTTTTCAATGTCAATTTGCCAATTTTTTTGTGTAAATATAATTTTATTTAGTGTATGAATTAAAAGCTGTTTTTTTTATTATTAACAATAAAAAATGATAATATAGAAATAATATTACGTCGCTATGTTGGAGCTTCGTAATAATGGTAAGTTTTGACAATTTGTAGAAGCAAATTTTGAAATATAATTGCTATGGAGATCCTACATTGGATCATCATCGTCATAATTAAAATTGAAGACGCTCTTTTGGTAGAGTCCCTTCCATTTATTGTCAATTGTATAATTTCATGATAGAATACGAAGATAAACGCTGGCTTTTCCATTTAACTGCCTTATAAGCATATCTAGCTCGTGTCTTTTGTCTCCATTTCTTACCTTTATACTCCATCCAAAGACATCAAAAGGTCGGCGTATCGTATCATGTGATATAACATTTTCCCTTCAACTGCTTTTAATATCTTTAAGTTACGTAATTATATATAAGATCTAGTTTTTATAACAATTAGAAATTCAGATAGGGGTCGTGAGATCGAAGTAGGTACCTAGTCGCTATAAAATAGCCAGCCACTTAAGTATTTTTTTTAGTCTGGCATGTCCCAATGCTGAGTAAAGGTCTTACCCTCAATTCCTTCCAAGCCGTTCTTTCCGATGCCGAATCCAACCATTTCTTCCTAAACCTCGCAGATCACATCTAACGCTTCTTTCCTCTTTGCGTAGTTAAAACGGCCCAAAAATGTTTAGTTTTAAGTATATGTTGTTTACACTATAGACTAAGAACGAAGTTATTAAGTTTCTGACTAGTATCCTTTCCAATCTCGGCAATATTTTGTTACCTAATTATACTATACGTTTAATGTTTTCTTAGCATTTATCTCGAAACGATCTAGCACCTTTTGCAATGATTCAATATATGTGATAATTGAAATTTATTTATTTTTGTTGCAGGCAACACTATGGAGTCGACACAAACAGTGTCGGCCCACTGGCTGTCCGCTCTTGTCTTCCTCTGCTCCTTCTTGTCGACACACTCGCTCAATAATAAGGTGAGTCTTGTGTAAATTTTTTCGTCATTTATTCCGGGCTGGTCCAACAAAAATCACAGTCAAAAATTAATATGACTTTGTGGATATATAAATAGATACATATCTCCGTAGCTCAATCTCTAAGAATAAAAATCTAGACACCATGTATAAATAGTTGTTATACCTACCGGCTACCGAGTACCGTTTGCACATGGGATTAGTCCGCCACGATTACCGTTTGCACATAAAACATGGGATTAATCCGCTATTGTATATTTACCTCCTTCTTGTGGATGTACTTTAAAACAAAACAAAGCAAAATATACATTATTATACAGTTACAGACTTGAAAATGAAATTATATGTGCAAATATTGTACCAAAGTAAAAAGGATGTACAAAAATTGTCTAAGACGGTGATCTTCAATTCTCGATATATTGTTAGTGTCCCGTCCAACCTGCCTGTTAGGTGTTATCGCGAAATCTCACCAACCGGTTTCTTTCTCTGAATCTCCATAAAATTTGCATATTATGTAAATGTCTGAACGTCGGATGACACCAAAAACTCGTTTCCATTAACCAATTGATTTCTATACATATTCTTAACCGCATTTGAACAAATTTAGAAAAAAAAATACATCAATTACTCATTTATATTAACGCACACCTGTTGTTTTTAAACTTTTCTTTATAATTATTTGCTATATGGCATTTGAGTATCCACTTCGACTATATCATCCTAATCCTAACTAATATTATAAATGTGAAAGTAAGTTTGTTTGTTTGTTACCCCTTTCGCTCTATTATACATATTTCTTTTCATAGATTCAAACATTTATTTGGCAACTATGAGTCATAAATACAATACAGGTGTTATGTACAATTTTTGCTCTTATTATAGCAACTCAGCGAGTATTGGAAATTTTATTAACATTATACTATATATAAAAGTTGATACAATTTACATACATGGAATTTTATATAAAACATTTTCTATTTAATTTATTAATATTATGATCATTATATATTAAATAATTTCAATTATTTTATAGATATTTAATATCCTGTATTAAATATCCTGTTTATACATAATTAATACATATCCTGATTGCCATGTGGTGCGGACTAGTTTTAAGCATTTTTATTCTAGCTATAGGCAAATAAAGTCTGTCTATATGTCTTGTGTTAATATTATGTGTGTCCTATACTTTCATAAAAGAGTTTAAATTTTGGTGAGTGAACATGCAGTATATATATTAGTATTTTATATTTTTTGAAATAAGGTTTACATGATTTAGTATTATCTATTTCGGCTATAATTCTGACACATTTTTTTTGCAATACAAATAGATCTCCCACGTCCGTACTGTTACCCCAAAGCAATAATGCTTTGGGGTAACAGTACGGTAACAATAACGGTAACGGTAACAGTATTAATTTACTCTCAACTCAAATATGCTGTGTGCTATAGGTCTATAATTTTGAGGTGTGGTGGTATCTCCTTTTTTGTAGATTGGTTTTACTAAGGCTATTTTTAATAAGTCTGGAAATTCTCCATTTTCTTTTTATTTATGGACTCAACCAATCTTATTGAAATTTTGCACACCTACAAGAAGTTTGAAGTATGGAGAAGGACATATACATAACTGTTCCCGTGGGAAAATAACGCGGTTGAAGCCGCTGGCAAAAGCTAGTGCCTATATAAAGTACATAAAAGCAAAATTCAGATTATCGTTTCGGAAGAGCCTCTTGATACATAATTCATACGTTTACGTCACTTTCACTTCAATCCGTACATCTTAGGTTATGCTTGTGTTGTTGTGTTGTGTTGTTGTTGTAATATACAGAAGTATAGGCTGACAAAACAGTCCGATTTCTGAATCTGAATTTGATTTTTCTCAATCAATTTGACGACCTCCTTGGCCTGAATACACTGGAGTTCCCGGGTTCGATCCGTGGTCAAAGATAGCCTCAAAAGGCAGACAGCCGATTGTAAAATCATAGACAAATCTTCAACATTTAATAGTTGATTTTTTATATTAGCACTGGGATTCGGGGCATCACAGATCCGAATGTAAACGGGAACACACGAGGATGTGAGAGAGTAAGTACTCATTCTTCTGAGCAATTGCCAGCAGGTAATATATACAAATTCGCTCATCTGTACTATATTATAATTTGTGACAACTATTACCATTGTTTTGAAGATACTTATTGTGTTATAACTTGTAAAAACGGTTTTTGCAACGATACAATAGGGTCTAAATAAGTTCTTATTAGAGGTATATGTTAATAGTTTTTGTGATTTGTTTATACATTTTTATGGCTGATTTAAGTTTAGTTGTCATTTACTTTATGGGTTTTCATTTCGATAAGTATACATTTCCGATAAATATTCTTCATATTCCTTATTCTTAGACTAGCTGCATTATATAATAATATCATTTCTTAATATCGTTTAACAAAGTCCTCTGCTGCGTCTGTCTGTTTGTTCGCGATAAACTCAAAAACTACCTGACCTGCACGGAAGGTTTAAGTTTATTATGTTTTTACCCGAGCGCCTCTATTCTAATATAGTTTCGACATTGGGCCTTACGACAAAAGAGTCTATCGCTTCCTCAAAAATTCTGCGACGCACCGGTGGTGACCCGTGTAGGGTTGCCGGTGTCCATTGGCTGCGGTATTTGCTTACCATCTGGCGACCCGCATGCACGTTTGCTCACTGTACTGTAAATAAAATCATGACCGTTGCTGATTCAAATGCCTAAATTTATTCCTTGATTATGTATTTGTAAAATTTCAATGGTCTCTAACGGGACTGTGACAACGCTCGCGCAAAAAAGCTATTTGGTAGAATTTATATAAAACTAGCTTGGCCTTTGGCTGTATGGTATTTGGTATTTGTTGTAGGTATACTCAACAGCACATAAACCCACCCAGATAGTCATAATTGACACACAGATTTTAGATCTTTCAAGTGTAATAGGACATAATAATAGTTTTTATTTAATTTAGTTCTAATTTAAGTTCGAAAATGACGCGGCACGATATTCTGGCAATTCACTGCGTCGTGCTGCTTTGTCGCTTTTGTCGTTTATATATATAGGGCGGCCGGGTGCCGGTGCTAATTGAGGCAAATGTAGATAATTTCTTCAATCGAGGAGGCTTTTGGTTTAACAGTGTGTTATTAGAGCCATAAAGAGTGAGTTACTATCATAGTGAGCTTTATTATAAATTAATTTAGTATTTTTATTCCCAGTTATGGGCTAAAAATATCTTCGAGTGCTATTTCATCTTATATTTATTTCATGCTAACGTTCCGTTTTCGCTCGGATAAAAACAGTAAATTATACACCTAAACCTTCCTCACTAACCAAACTATCTATTGCTGAAAACATCATGAAAATCCGTGCAGCCGTTTTCGAGTTTATCGCGAACACATAGACAGAAATACAGAGGCGGCAGAAGACTTTGTTTTATAATTTGGAAGGGTATCTAATATAATTACACATGAGTCGTTTTATATCAGTTTGATGGGAGTGGGACTCGGAATACAGAAATACATTATTTAGAATACAGAAATTTATCTAATCAATGGAGCAGGACTGCTGGTGACCGATAGTCACTTATTCCAGAGATTATCAATTTCCTCATCGATTATATCAAATGCAAATTACTTAGTTCGATTTTGGATGAAAATAAAACGAGATTTCAAAAATAGATCGTGTCAACTTTATTAGTTAACTAACACACGTGCCGTATGGAACACGCCTAGGTGTCGTAACGGACCGGTTCCCATTTGGTAGCAGGTTTGATGCTCGATTACGTTATATTAAATCAGCCATGTGATATCGTGTCACCTTTATGTAAAGCATGCTTTTAACCGGTTTATGAAAAAATATCAATTAGTATACTACAAAAAGATTCTTTAATTAAACTGGACCGTTTTTCTAAATATGAAAACTTAGGACATCTCAATAAAATCCTTTTTTTTCAGTATGAATGCTTTTTGATTTGACTGAGTTTTAGAGTTATGTAAGTATTTAAAAACAACAAAGCAATCCTACGATTAATTTGTCCTTTAACATTTTCCCGCGGCTTAGCCCGCAAGAGGTTAATGGTACTTTTTTCTGGAATAAAAGGTAGCCTTTTAATATGTGTAATTATGTGACATTTAAAAAAAAATTACACAAAGTCATACGTTTGAATTTAAAAAAGTGTCTATATCTCATACATTTGTGATTAATTCATTATCTTGTAATTTTGTAACATAACTACGATTTGAAATCACTCCGAAAGTTAGTGAGGCTTGCGTATACTCGCGTAATAAGCTATTAAGTGATTAGTGTTGCCAGAGTTGAAATTAAGTGTAATATAGCTGTGGGATGTGTATGATATTACCGAGATTATTTACCAGTGGAATTCATTAATTTTAAGACGAAAATGAAATTAGCCTATTTGTGTTTTATCAGAGGTGGATACAAATTTAAGTTGTTAAATAATCAGAAATTATTTTATATTTACTAATATTGTACCATACTAACATAATTAAGATTACTTAACCCAACTTGAGTTAGTTTGAAATAAAATCTTTAATTTCATTAAATTTAACATTTATATCTAGATATAACTAAATATAACTGAATCAGAGTTTTATTTTTGGAAATTTCTTTTTCTTCTGATGATTTTGATATTAAATATTGTAAGCAACTTAACATAAATAGAGATAGATTTGTCTATATGAGCTTTGAAATAAAAACATTTAAATAAACGACTATGGACGTAATGTATGTATGTATGTAACTTATAAGGCAACAGAAACCTTTACCGAATATGGAATTAAAAGTTTAAAGTCAAACTGATTAAAACTGACCCTCAATAAATTTATCTCAACAACACTCATCAATAACTCAGCCAGTTAAAAGAGGTTATCATTTAAAATTACATTGCAATTATACAAGATGGGCGCACATCATTCACCGTCATTGCTGAAAATATAGTAAAACATTACATACACATGCTTACACACTCAGGAAAAGGTATAGTCAATATACATACAATAACGAAATGATACTAATAGTATAAATTGCGAATTTTTGTGATGTATGTTTGATACTCTTTCACGCAAAATGTACTGGACCGGTTGTTATGAAATTCGGTACATGGGTAGAATATAGCGTGGAATAACACATATGATACTTTATATCCTGAAATTCTCACGGAAGCGAAGACCCGCGGGACGCATCTAGTACAGTATAAATATGAATGTGATAGAATGTTCTATTACGATAGAAAAGGGTATATATATATGTATATATTTCTATATTTTGTACGCAAAATTTACCACGACATATTGTCGAAATCCATAAATTCATCAGATGTCTTTCAACCCATTTAAACTTCGTGTTTTTGTGACTCTTGCGCAATAACTGGTAATTGGCCGCCCGTGTTGGGATCTCAAAATGTCAACAATACACTTTTTAAAAAGGTCACAGAGGATACTCTGAAAAGCGAGCGATCAGGGCCGCTTTAAAGTGCTTATATTTCTAGCAATAACTTAAATATAGACCCCTCTCATTGTTATGATATTTATAACACTACTAGCTGCCCGTTCCGGCTTTGCTAGGGTAAAAACATAGTAAATTATACCCCTAAACCTTCCTCAAGAATCACTCTATCTCTTGGTGAAAACCACATGATATACGTGCAGTAAGACGCGATAGAGGACTTTTAGGTAAATTTGCATCGGTCTAAATGAATCTGTCAGATTTACTGCACAAGTCTTGAGCTAATCCGCTCGTTTCATTGACGCGTCCTTCACGTATCTTAACACACATCTTCGCGTATTCTCGGTTGTATTCTCGACACTAATGCCCCAAAGCCCTGAAACCCTGAAACACTTTGACAATAAAACTTTGTATTATGAAAATTTCAATGTGACTTTATGAACGGCTGGCTGCCTCTTCGCGAATGTTGTTGTTGTGTGATTTATTGATTTTAATCTGATAAAACTTTTAATCCCTTAATCACCTCGTATGATATCCACGAGACGATACGGAGTGATCAGAATTACCAATGCGTCCTCTTCCAAAGACATGCAGGTTTCCTCACGATGTTTTTCCTTCACCGGAAGCGAGTGCGGTGGTCATTAACTACTTTAATTACTCAAGTTATTAAAGTCGCCTAAAGGCATCTGACATGACTATTTCGACTAACTACCAACATCTAGAGGTAATCGGTGAGATGTAGTTTTGGAAATCACTTAATGAAGTAGTTATAATTTCGCTAACACACTTAAAAGTACCATTTTATATGTAAGTAACTGTAAATGGCATTCCTTTATAATCTTCGCATCTTATTGAAATGGAAATGAGGGCCAGACGAACTAAATTATGATGCACAGGGCATCTCTCTTCGCGAGACGAATAACAGATTAGGGTCAATAACCTCGCGATAATAGGTTACACCAGTAACCAGTTTTGTGTAATAGAATTACCATTTTTTAGTAAATTAAGATAAATTTGAAAAATAAAGAATAAGAACTTAAACTTTCACCTCCCCTTTCAGTCATTTGAGGGTAGATTTTTGAAAAAGTTGGAAAGGTGGTCTTCAACTACATGCATGCTAAATCTCATCAAAATCGGTCCAGTGGTTTAGCCGTGTGATAGCGGGACAGACATACATTCGCATTTATAATATTAGTATCGATAACAGATAAGAAGGTTTTGCTGTGCCCCGCTTAAATTTGTACAGTAGACAGCACATCAAGTTCCCTGCATGAACCTCTATGGCGCGGTAATAACGGCGAGTTTGCAGTGAATTTTGGGTAGGTTGATGTGCTGTTGACTGTATCTGTTTGAATTTGGTATAAGCTTTTCACGCTCAACCAATCTTCTTGAAATTTTGCATACTTATAGTTTGAAGTATGAAAATATGTACGGACATAGGGTACCTTTAATCCCGGAAAATAACTGTTCCCGAAGAAAATTTACGCGGGCGAAGCCGCCAGCAACATCTAGTTAGTACGTAAATGAAGTTACAAGCAGAGCCTTAGATTGAAAACCGTTACATTCGTGCACGCAGTGTGTACAGTACAGAACATTAGCATACAATACAGACGAAAGTGACGCGTTGAAGGACGCGCGGACGTCCAGCATTGTGATTCTATCTAGCCTTAGATTATCTGTGAAGGCTTTTTTGTCATGTTCTTATAGTGCATCCGGTGTATTTGAAGTGGTGGTGGCTCAGTGGTTAAGACCATCTGCGGTCGAAAGGTTCCAGGTTCGAATCCTACTCATACTACTACAGTTCATTATTCACGCGCTTTTCCTGCCATGTAAAAAAACCACACGGTAAATAGGCATATTTAGTTTCCAATATTTGTCAGTTTACTTTTTAAGAAAACAATAAACTATTTTCTTCCTGGCATCAAGGCTATAAAAGAAAAAAAACCTTGAGGCCTTTAAGAAAATAGAATGGATTTAGTAAGTTTAATTTAGTTACTTTATTTGTTCGATTTTGTTTTGTGGAATGATAGCATGCTCTTTATTTAAATTTGCATACGTGGACGGTGAAACATTAGGATTAAGTTCTTCTTTTAACACAACATTGTAAACAATGTAAACTCATGTTTTTGCAAATAAATAATCTTTGTCTTTAAGTACGGAATACCTACTAATTCTATGGAAAATTGTTTATCGTCATCAATATAAAATTTTTGGATGTGTAGGACGAAAATAAATAACAATCATATTATTTAGTTCTTTTAAATCATTAGATAATATGATCTTTAGTTATTTTCGTCCTAGATATCTTAAAATTTGATGTTGAAATTGCAACACTAAATATTTTGAAGTATTGCCATTTTAACGGTTTTGAACATGTTGTTTTTTTGAGCAAAAGTTTTTAAGTTCGATTATTAGCGGGTAATATGTTAAACATATACGTCTAAAATATTTCAAACAAAACTGACAAATAAACCGATGACAAAAACAACCTAATTATATACAATTTATAATTCCATTAGCAGTTTTTCATTATTCATTATTTCAATTGTATGAAGCGTTAACTTTTTACCTTATTCAATACCGATAAAAACAATGACGTCAGAACGTAAAACTTACCGAAACGGTCGTTGACCGGTTAATAGAATTCATACAAATATATATAACTAAATAAAAAGGAGTAATTTATTTATGAGTTTGAGATAGGCTGTTTGTCCACTGTGTCGTGCTGTGCTGGTTCCGTCATCCGATAAAAAATCGGATCCAAGTAGGCTATATTATATATACATTTACTCTTTCTCTCATCCGGTTATAAGATCCTGAATGGGACTAGTGGGATAGACGTGCATGTTTTCTTTTTTTTTCGGGGGCTTTAATGTCATGAAGCTCGGTGTCGGTGTATAGAATCTTAAAATTTGAAGACTCGGCTGTGAATATACAACCGACCGCTAGACGTCAACCCTCCTTGAGCATGCTATTGTTACCTGTCAGCTGCCTAGGAAAGGTATCATTTAGTCGTTTCATGCAACATCATCGATAGGAAGAAGTGGGTCTGTTCTAGAACGGGGTCACACGCTACTATACATAATGTACGATCGTTTATCCACACAACCCGGCATCACTTCGGATGAGCTCCCGGACTGTTTTCACAAACGTTCATAGTAAAAATATATAGCCCATGTCCGGTCCGGTTTTTTACTCGGATGACGGATCCGGCGGCGCAGTGGACAAACGGCCTTAGTAAGTGGTGGTATTAATTTGCAGTAGGCAATATATCACAGGCAGGCCGCTGGTGATTTCCGTGAAGTTAAATAAAAACAAAAACAAAATCTTACCAGCCAGTGCAGGAGCGCCTCTTAAAAGTACCTTCTTAATTTTAATTTAGACAGAATTATTTTTTCAAATTTTAATTTATCTTGCAATGATAATGATAAAATGCAAAAGCTTCACTTATTTTTATTTTCTATAATTTTCTGGAACAAAGTTATTATTTTTCTTTCAAATATTAGATGTGGTAAAGTGCTTGCCTCTGAACCGAGAGGTCCCGGGTTCAATCCCCGGTCGGGTCATGATGGAAAATGATCTTTTTCTGATTGGCCCGGGTCTTGGATGTTTAGCTAGGTAATGTATTTGTTATAAAATATAGTATCGTTGAGTTAGTATCCCATAACACAAGTCTCGAGCTTACTTTGGGGCTAGCTTAATCTGTGTGATTTGTCCTAATATATTTATTTATTTGTCATCAGCTGCATTTAAGTGTCACAAAATGTGTATTCATCATTTTATCTCCACGTATTTCGCATTAATTAGAGTATGAAATATACGGTTTGCGGTTTTCTAATGAAATTTTCCATTTCACGTGCCTAGTTCGTATTGAATTAAGAGGGTAATGTAGATATTTTTCTTCAACGGAAGTAGTTAGGCAGAGGTTAATCAAATCTATTTCTTACATACATTTTTACGTTATATTTTTTATTCTAATTTAAATTGACAGAAATAATTTTTGTTCATAAGCGGAAATTTTGGTTAGAAAAACCAAAAAGGTTTTATAACCTCAATTTCTCGTATCAGAAGGAAATGATCAATGTTCAAAATTGATTTCAAGATAGAGTCTTATCAATTACGCAATCCTAAATTAAGTATGGGTTCTTGATTTCGTACTTTACGTTCTTGTAACATATATTTTGATTATTCTTTATATTTTGTTGTTTCATTTTATAATAATTCAAAATAATTACAGTCAGTTTTAATTAATTTTAACAGCATTTTGTACATAAAAAAAGTATGAAACAAATTTTATTTATGACAGATCATTGCAAATAGCCTAATATATCAGTCAAAGTTCAGCGACCTTTGATCATATTATGCACAATGTCATAACGTTGACCCACTTGCATTTTAATGGCTTATGCCCAGTTCACACGAGGGCAGTAGATGTTCAAGTCAATAGCTGCGTAAAACTAAACAGAGAATTGTCAGATTTTTCCAGAATAGTGTATATTACTTTTTAAGCTAAATTAGCACATATCATTTAGTATATCATATACACCAGTGAACTAAATTGTCCACCAATTTGCTGTGCAGGTTTTCTCACGGTATTTTCCTTCACAGGAAGCAAGTGGTGGTCGATGAAAACTGATATACATGAGTCAGATTGGTATACAAACTCATGTGGCACGAGTAGGATTCAAACCTTGAGGTTTGAATCCTACTCGTGCGTATCCGTAGTAGGTAGGTGTGTAGTAGGGTGTGTATGCGACTACTTGCCAATAGATGGCGGTAGGTAGTCGTAAAAAGTCTAATATTAATAAAATAAAATGCCTTGGGCGACTAGAATAAAATATCACCAGTAGTAGTATTAGCAATATACACAAATACACAATCTCGATATACACAAATAAATTGTAATAATACAAATTTTTAACTGAGAAAAGCACCTGAAGCAATGTAGAAACGAATTATACTAAGCACACGGCGTGTTGCCTCGTGTAAACTAGGCTTAACCGATGGCTTAACTCATGTTTTATTGTGATTGATTATCCCTTAAACCATTCGGTTAGAAAGGCATAAGGTCAAAATACTTTAACTGTGCAATAAATGATCTTTTGACTCATCTCGTTTTCGTAATGCAAATAGAAATGATCGACGTGTAGTTGTTTTGATGACCGTTTTAACGGTTATATTTTAACCGAATACTTACGAAGTTAAAGAAGGAAAAGTTCAAATTAAAATATAAGTAAATAAATAGGTTTTCAATTAATAATATACTTACCTGAAACAATTTCAAGTAAAGTTTGCAATAAAAAATATTAATAAGCTTTTTATTTGGTAAGGTATAATTGTACTGTTTTGAGGTATTCCGTTTTATATATAAAGCGTGAAAAGGTAATAGACAAACAAATAAACTTAGTCTAAAATGTTAGTTGGAATTGGGATTTCTCGAAAAGCTACATGCTATTTAGTAGTCGTCGCTCCGCCATTTTAATTTTAAGATGATTGGCCTTTAAGTTAACTTTAGATTAATTGAACGCGGCCATTAATAAAACTTGCCATAAATAAACGATTTCTCGACGACATCGTAGTGACATCGTAAATCATTCACAGGTGTGCGGGACAACGATAGCTGTAGACACAAATTTATAATGTTTACGATTTATTGCTTTTTATGAATGGCGACTCATAGTTACCCTTTGATTGTGGTCAGATTGATAAAGTTCAACTCTATTTTGCTTATTCTAATTGCTAATCCTTCGCTTCCTAAGCGGATCCAAGGCATCGCCGCTTTGTGACTAAGAAAGAAACCAATCGCTTCAGAGCGTTTCGAAGGCTGCGGCCGCGCTGTAATTACAATTTTTCAATTGAATTGAACAAAGGCAAGAATTAGGCTTTCTATCTGACTTTAAAATAATTAATCTGTTACTGTGGTAATGTTAATTTTATGAATGATTGATTTTGGCAATTACGCCGCGCGGCCGCAGCGGTCGTAACGCTCTGAGAAACGTAATCAAGCGAATAGATTATGAATATTACTCAATCACGAAAATTGTACTAAAGGAATTCAATGAAATTTGGTACACGTAGTTATGTATTGTTACCGGGATATCACTCAGTACAGTCACGTACATTAATTTGTATACACCTCGGTCATTTTTCCAGCATATGAATGCACTCGATTGTATATGAGAGGTAATCACACGATTACGAATGTCATTATGCCTCTTATTTACTATTGGGTGAAGTAAATAAATAAAGAAATAAATTTAATTTCGTATTTAAAATATTAACATTTATAATTAGGATATTAACTGCTAAGTTCTTAATTATTTTTATGGCTAAACAAATAGTAAACGCTTACTTACCAATTTTTTATGTAAATAAATTCTATATGCATCATATGCATATCTATATGCATATCTATGAAATAAGTCAATTTTTAAAGCTTAGTAATCCTACTAATATTATAAATGAGAAAGTTTGTGAGGATGTATGTGTGTATGTTTGTTACTGTTTCACGCAAAACCTACTGGACCGATTGTTATGAAATGCTTTTTATCTCGAAATTCCCACGGGAGCGAAGCCCCGGGGCGCAGCTAGTTTATGTATAAGTGTAGACATTGACTTAACCTAGTGGATTGCGAAAAGACATGCATATTCAAGCGTGTAACTTAGCATGATCTGCATCACTATGGGCTCAGTAAGTTAAGGTCGGGCTGTCTAAGTAAATACTAATTAGCTTCCAGTTTAAGTGCTAAAGCGAATTCAGTCATTATGTCACAAGAATTCCTTGCGTATGTGGATGATTTGTTAGTTAAAGTTGGTTAACTTCTCTAAAGACGACACTAGATTAATTTACTAAAGCACTTACTAATCGACTTTATTTCGGGTCATTGTACTTTAACTCAATATTAGAGGATTATGTAAACTTGGGACTCAATTTAAGAAAATGATTAGGTTGCTTAAGTAACAGTAATTGTTTTTTTTATTAGGCAAAAATAAGCGTTCTTTCCAATGAAAATAACTTGGTACCGTAGTGGTTTGTACACTTAATAATGACGGTTAAGCAACTTTCCCACGGGATGCGTGACCAAAAAAGATCTTTGCATGTAAACCATTGGCTGGCTATATTTGCAGATATGCAGGTTATTTCTCTCTCATCTTAGCGTGTTTATGATTACTTCAGCCATTGAGCGTCGGAGCCCAGGGACCGCTTGATATGCATCAACTGTAGGTATTTGTTTATGCAGACAGTGGCGTTGTTACTTTACTTGTAATATACTTGTTGACGTAAACTATGACGCAAGTAATTAAATTCGTTTTCGTATAGCTATATGATTGAATTAACTTAGGTACAGATGAGCAAACTTATCTGGCCCATTAAAGACGTCGCTGCTGTTGAACCAATTTGACAGGAAAGTGACATTTCAAATGTTTTTTTAAAGGTAGCAATTCTGGTCGCCCCATATAAAATATTCTTGTAATTCTGTAATCACTAATTGACGTCGCCTTTAGGCGTATTGAAATTTCTCTTAATCGTTAGCACACTTATCCCGTTATTAATGAAGAATACTTTACCCTAAAGTTTTGTTCCTAGAAAGAGACGAACATACTTCAGGTTATAATATGAAAGCATATTTTAAATTAAATTATGTTTTTAAGTAAAATAATGACTACAATAAGTGGTGTAAGTATTCCATCATAAATTGTAAATAAAGCTTTGAAAATTCAAAGATCTTATTGAATATTTTGGTGCCCTAATACAAATAATATTAGGGCACCAGAATATTCAATCGGATTGAATTTAAAATTTCTAAATAAATTAGACAAATCACACAGATTCAGTCAGACCTAATAAGTAACTTCGAGACTTGTGTTATGGCATACTAACTAAACAATATTATATTGCATACAATTACATTATAGATAAACATCCAAGACCGGGTCAATCTGAAAAATATAATTTTTCATCTGTCTGTAACTATTTTTCGTTTTACAGACTGACACGAAGTCTTCATTACTATAGACATGTTACAATGTCAACACTAATATACTTAACTTGATGGAAATATTCATGAGTTTCGTAAACTTCGGGTCAATGCAGTAACGTGTAAGTATGGTTAAAATATTAGAAGTACATTAGATTGAACCTTCGTTTTAAGATTATCTGTTTGTATTAATTCATTTTAAGTAAGAGTGCAACTTTATTATCGTACGCGCGAAGCATAACACATTTAATTATAATAACTTGTTTGTGTACTAGCCGCCCGTCCCGGTTTCGCTCGGGGACAAACATAATAAATTATACACCTAAACCTTCCTGAGGCACCACACTACCTATTGGTGAAAATCGCATGAAAATCCGTGCAGTAGTTTTTGAGTTTATCGCGAACAGACAGACGCGACAGAGGACATTGTTTTATAATATGTAAGGATTAGCGACTTACCGAACACAGATAAATCTTGCGAGGTTTCCGCAGTTCGGTGATGTGTGTCTATTTTTAAATAAAAAAAAAGTGTTTCAAAGATTTCATAGTTCAGAAATATCGGGAGTCAAAACAGTCGAACAATTATTGACTAGATTTGGATGAAGCTAAATAGGGTAGTTGCCAAGGTCTGAGAATTGTAAAAAATACCTATGTATAATCTAGATAAAAAAGATATATTTCGGATCATTATGATAATAGACTGTAACAATGCAGCTGGATCATTGTACGAAGATTTAAACTTGGTTGGAAAGTCCATTTTCAAAAAGTATGAAATTATAGAGACAAACTCGACCATCACAAAAAACAAAAATTTTGTAACAACTTTTATTAAGAAGTCATCAACATAAACGTAATATTTAATGTAGCTGTCGAATAAACATATAGTTCTTCGCAAACATTTTCGCACGTTGTGACGTCACATGTTCGTGTCATTTAGTATGGAGCGTCTGGACGAGACCTAAAATGTGTGATTTTATTTTTGTATCTTTTCATATTTTTGAAAGTATTGTCATTATCACAGTATGTTTTATTTCCGGTGTTCCTAATGATATAAGAGCCTTCGAATAGTCATCAAATTTGTTTTGATTTTTTATTTAGAACTTGTGAATTTATAAACTAGCCTATTGTAGGAGCGAATGTTTGACGTGTACAGGCATTTTGTAAGGATTTTTACGCATATTGTTGTTGAAGTTCAGAAGTATTATGCGTTGTTGGATATTAACAAAAGCTTAACTTTTGAATGAAATAAAATCTGGTCATATGTATCATTGTTAAAAATAACAGCACGTAATCTAATTTACCAGAAATGCATGAAATAATTGTGTAATTGTGTAAAGCTTTTTGATATCTAATTGGTATATTTATGACTAGCAGCTTGTCCCGGCTTCACTCGAAAATCATAGTAAATTATACACATAAACCTTCCGCAGGAAACACACTATATATTAAAACAAGCCGCATCAAAATCCGTTGCGTAGTCTTAAAGATCTAAGCATACATAGGCATAGACAGCGGGAAGCCACTTTGTTTTATAGTGATGAAGATTTTTGTTATTACATTAATCCGTTTAGCCGATGATCTTTCATTCAAATAAATAAATAATTAAAGATGTTGTATTTGAGTCATTCAAATAAAGCATCATTCTATTATATTTTGTGTTTCCTAAAAACAAGCAAGCATGAATATAAAATCAATCGAAGCAAGTGTATAGAACTAGTTAAACTATTGTGGTATTGCGTAATAAGAGTATAGAGCGTAATTTACTCGTCTGTTTACATAACTTATCTATGTCGGAATAATCTAACTGACAATTTGTAAAAGCTTTTATTATTATTTACCGGCACGTGTTTTACCGTTTGTTGATTATGTATCTGATAGTGTATATGTCATATATCGATCTAATAGTGTCAAAATTGTGTTTCACAAGGTATTGGATAGGCTGGAGCTTGAAGCAGACTTATCTAGTAGTTAGTTTATCTGTCAGATTGCAATATGACATTTTATCAGAAAGTGGTTAAACAAGCCCTAAAGTACATAGTAAATAATGGTTGTAACGTCAAACGACATCGTATTTATTTTATTAGATTTTAAAGCAAATCTATTTAATTATACCACTTACTGCTTTTAATAATTGAATACTCCACTTTCAGATTAGGTTTTCAGCAAAAAATACCATAGAAATTTTTTATTAGATAATAGCGCCAAAGGCTCTATTAGCTCGTGTTGTGTTACATTTTGCTTTACAAAAACGCAACAAAGAATAATTACTTAAGGTAATAACATAATAGAATTAGTAATAAAAACCGATGCAACAGACTGGTGGTGAATACAAATATAGGACAACTAGATGTGGCGCTTCTTTTACATTTATACAATGAATTATTAACGATATTAAAAGAAGCGATGTTCTGATAATGACGTAGAAATATCTGCTACACAGAAGTGCATTTGTACTACACAGAAGTATTTGAATGTGTTTAATTAGTTATGCTCTTTCAGTAAGTAAAAAGTACATATATTTTCAAAACTAACCCTCCAAAAGGGAAGCTTGAAAAAAAATGGCGGCCAAGCAAGTTTTTTACAAAAATGACATTTTTGCCACAAGCTTTTACTGTCGTCGGAGAGATATTGTGTCATTTAACGCCTGACAAAAAAAAACATGTCCGTGATGTAAACCGTTGAGGAGCTCCCACGTAAGGAGCCGTTCCCGGATGCACTATCAGGTCAAGCTTATCATAACAATGCATTGTCATCCAAACTAAACGTGTGTACAAAATTTCTGCTCAGTCGGTTGAAGTTATCTGCTTTGCCAGAAATTGAGCTGCATGATTCTACCCGAGACATTGCAAGATATATAAAAACTTGTATACGAGGTTATTTCTGTTCTCTGTTATTTTGTATATCAGTCGCGAGGCGTAACGAAATTTTGTGCAACGCACTCAACGGTCAGCGCAAGTCAAACGGCCAATAAAATTGACAGAAAAAATTGAATCTGTGACAAACTAGTTGTACTTATTGTTGTGAAGGTTGCGCTGGAGTTTCCAAACATATTTCAGTGGCACTAATCTAAAATACCAATTTTGTTTACTATTACAAGTTGTGTTTAATTTTTGTAAGAATAGTTTGCAAATGTTGGATTTTGGTCCACTATATGAAAATGCAAAATTTTAAAATTTTCAAAATTATGATTTCTTTTACACAGACCATGTAAGCCTGCATTTTAATACTAATAGAGTTTTTCGCTTCAATTTTACTTCGGTACCCATATATTTTTAATTCAAACTAGCCCACCCCGGCTTCGCTCGGCTAAAATCAATGATACACCTAACCCAATCACACAAATCAATTATAGTACACTCAAACCTTCCTCAAGAATCACATTGTTCATTAAAAAACGCTCATCAATATCCATTGCGTAGTTTTAAAGTTTAAAGCATAAAGGGACAGACAGCGGCCAGGAAGTGACTTTGGTTATTAGATTAAAAATCTGAACAAAGTCTTTCCAATGGCCTAAAGAAATGTCAAACTCCTGTATCGCGTGTTGAATATTAGGTCGCTATTGTCCAATAGTAGGTCGTTTGAAAGTTGCTACACTACTAATTAAACTTATTACGTTTCAATAATAGGTGCACTTTTTACTTTGTTACATAACTTATTTTTAGCTGTGATAGATGTTAGGCTAGGTCAACCTGAACACTATCACATTTTAATCAACTTACTAGCGAATACCTAGTAAAACGTTTTTAATTGATTTTATATTAACCTGAAACAAACCTGGTAGAAGCGGTGGTAGCGTAATGATTAAGACGCCCGCCTATGGATCAAAAGGTCCCAGGTTCGAATCCTACTTGTGCCACATGAGTTTGTATACCAATCTGACTCATGTATTACTATACGTTTTCATCGGCCACCACTTGCTTCTGGTGAAGGAAAAACATCGTGAGGAAACCTGCACATTGGTTGATTATTAACTGGTGTGTGAAATGGAGAAGGCAATGGCAAACCACTCCATTACTAATGTCAAGAAAGTTGTTATGTGTATTTAATTCCACGTAATGACCACGACCCTCAGCCAAGAGGAATACGACTATGAAGAAGAAAGAAACCTTCTGACTGATTTTGTACTAACCTGAAAATATTTCAAATTTTAACATGAACATTATTTTATTATTTCACTAAATAAAATGAAAAACTTGCTGACCACAAACACAACGTCGCCGTCTTAACAATTGTGTCACCATAAATCTTTTTGCTTTTATCTTTATTTATTGGTGCTTGGTGCAAACTACTTCTTTGTTTTTAAGTACCTATAGTACTTATTCAGTTTTATGCGAAGACAGTTCTTGTTTGATAGACAATAACAGAATGGTCGGATATTATAAGTAAAATGAATAATTTGCGCGCGTTTGACCTCAATTTAGCCTGATTGGAAGCAAAAATGAGGTCTAGGGTACGCAAGCTCATAGACAGACTCATAGAATGCCTATTTACCCTTGCCTAACTTGTAGGAGTCGGGAAATATCGACAGGGGGAGCGCTTGCGCAATACTTTTGTCTTGTATTTTTTTTCAAAACTCTGAAATTAATCAGTCAAAATTTGAGTACGGATATTTGCATATAGAACATGTAATTTTACCCGAACGAAGCCACATCGGACCGCGAGTCATTCATATGTATATATGTAAGTAATTATTTACATTTAGGTAGTTGTTAAATTATTGTAAAGCAAACTCGCAAAATGGGACAGTTTAACACCAAATTGGAATACAAACATCATTCCAAATTCTATATTCTAATTCGACACTTAATTGATCGAATGAATAATTCATAGTTCTAAAATTGCAGAATATCACGTGAAGTAGTTAAAATTAGTTTCTAATCTATGCCAAGATCGCTCGAAGGTTTGTGTGTTCACACAATACTACGTTTCATACTCACCAAACCTCAATGTGTAATATTGATGAGCTTTAATGAGAGTTTAATTTTGACATAAGACAATGCAGCAATGTACAGTTAACCGCATTTCGAGTTACACTGCATGGATCTCTAAGCAGCGGTAATAGCGATGAATTAGCATAGCCTGATGTACCGTTGACTGTACTACGTATTCGCTGTATATGGTCTTGTACTATAACAAGCATGTGAACTCAGACTCAGCCTTACAGTTTTATGGAAGAGTCTTTCCATTTTGGTTTTGCAGTTGAGTGTCGGACCCCAGGGCCCTCTTTCCTACATTTTCGTCTTCACTTCGCACGGTTGTCGGCATCCCTAGTTGTCAGACCATTGTCACGCATATTTAAGATAATAATAACAATTTTATCCTATGCCTTGTTAATTTATTTTTTCAGGTAAATTTGACTCCAATTATTAAAATATCACGAGACGAGAATAATATTTCAGTGGTAAGTTAAACATTTATAAAGTGAGTGTGACGTCTGTAACCCACTGTGAAGTTCCGAAACAAATAATTTTTACGACAATATTGCACACTTTATAGTCACGACAAAAAAAATCATTTTCCAATTCTTGCGTCGAAACGTACGCAACGTAACGCGATTAACGCAACTTGATCGTTTTAGTAATCGGCAAACAATTATGTTTATTCAGCATTATGATTTGTTTTGTTCACGTCGTGTAATCATAGTGCAAGTGTAATAATTGTCACGGTTTTGGTTTCGATCGCAATGTTTTGTTAAATAGATAGATCTTAAAACTATACAATCCATATAAATATTGATTTTACAATAACGTCATATAGCATAATATGACACCCAGGGTAATGTAAACTAAAGTCACATCGCACATCGTTATCTGATAAGGCGTTTAAGAGCTATGGTGTTACAAACATTTTTTGGGCAGTCGTGTAATGATAAAAATAAGATCACGTGTACAATAAATTTATTTCATACATTATAATAACCAACAATAAAAATAAACTTCCTAGTGACCATTTCATCTGTTACTTTAATTTATATCGACATAAAAATGAATGGCATTCGAAACAATTATATATTAATCGAATTACTCGTCCTTGCGAACACGTGCCGATTGTATCGTAATCGGAAATCGAGTGACGAATCGAGTCGTGATTCTCGCGAGTGTAATGTCCACTTCCGACAATGTCTGTGTTATTTTCGTATTATTTACAGATAAGCTAATATAATAAATTTATTAAGAATCGTGTATATGCGCGATTTTATCTATACTGAATATGTTATTAATTATTATGTTGTTTAATGTCTATGAACATGGAATATTTTCTGCTTATTTTTGTGTTTAATGAGTCAATCGTATTGGAAGGTTTTATAAGTGTTATGGATGATTCACCTTATTCACAAAACAATATCCTTACATATTATAAGTCCTAAAACAAAGTCCTCTACCAAGTTTGTCTGTCTGCTCGCGATACGGATTTTCATGAGGTTTTCACAAATAGATTTTTCTGAGGAAGTTTTATGTCATAATTCATAAAATTTTTACCCTAGCGAAGACGGGCCTCTTGTAAATACAATTTTTCTAATCAATATTAATAATGTATGTTTCATATAAATTAATCTTGGGCAAAACTGAAAATTTGCTCATACTTGAATAAAATAAACATATTATATCCATTGAAATACCGGTGTTAAAGCCATATAAGTCTCGATAGAAACTCATTATTAGATTCGGAAATAGAATATATAAGTAGTTAGAATATTAGAGGATATCGGCGCATCAGATGAAAGTCGTCAGTGTAGTTTGACGGGATACCTGCAATTACACTGGTCGTCGCGGAGAAATTGCATTAGAACGGGAGCCCTACTCAGGAATTGCAACCAATATCTTGCGTACATACGACACGCCTACGAGGCATATTTCCGATAATATGAAATCTTAGATTCTGGAATTAGAAACCATAAAACTCACTTTCGTTTCACAACTTACGCTAATACATACTAGTATCTACGTAGAGTATCCTTACTATCCCAACCCAATCCCAACTAATATTATAAATGCGAAAGTAGGATTTTGTTTGTTACCTTCACGCTTAACCTTCTCAAAAAATCTTTACGATTTTTTTCACACATGTAGTTTAAAGTACGGAAAAAGACGAAGGGTTTCATTAAAAATAAATGTTCCCTTGGGAAATGCGCAAAAAGTTGTACTAAATAACAGAACCTGCAATAGGAAGGATGGACGATACTACGACGGCGATGAAAATTCATGGTAAGGCTCCATCGACTTAACATAACCTTTACAGATGCTCACAATCTTTATAATGGCAAGTACGCTGTTTGTTAATTGCATACAAATAGTACCGTAAGGCATTGCGCATGTAGGAAATTTAGAATATTATACCAGGTAATTTAAGTTTTTGAAAATTTCACCTCAGCAATCTTTTATATTACAAAGTTTTATTTTTTGCTAACATCCCAAACAATAACGAATTACAAAAAGTAAAAAAATATTGATACATAATATTTCTTATTTCAATACAATATGAGGGTACAACAAACCAAACCCAAAATTATTTGCCTCAAAATAAAACTGCATTGTTTGCAAACAAATGAGATAAAAAAATTATATTGACAGGACCTTTTGATTATTCAAAATCATTTTACATCGTATACTTAATTGATTTTGATTGATATGTAAATTGACGCTTAAAATAAAATTATTGATGTATTAAGATGACATTACTTTATCCTAAGGACATATTATCAATAGTCATCGATCGATAAAAAGGCTCACAAAAAGTAGTTATTTTGTTAGGTAATTGATTGAATCGAATAACAGAAGCAAAACATGTTTTTAAGTTTACAAAAAATATGAATCATTATTTGAGCCATTACAACATGATTTATTTATTTAATGTTGAACACATTTGCACAGTTTAAAATTATTATTTAATAAATCAATTAGTGAATAAATGCTACGCAATCATTGTTGGTTCAAAAATCAATACTAGTTCTAAAAAAAATCAATAATATGTGGAATATTTACAATATAGAGAAAATAGGAAAGCAAGGAGAACTACAAGCTTTTCCCCAAAATGATCTAAAGCCAAATTACACAAATAATTACTTTTGCGCCCTTGGTTAAAGTGTCAGCTATTTACAATTATGTGTCCCGCTACGATGATGTCTAGGCAGAGAGACAATTCGAGGACAGACATCTCTACTTTTGCATATACAAATCTGAAGCTAAGCTCTTTTGTGAATAAAATAAAACCACTCGACATAACAGAAACTGCTAAATTTTCCAAAGTGACCATTTCAAAATAAAAATAAGATAATCACGTACTACACGTAAAATCTTGGTTAATGACCAATATTAGGCAGACTATTGTTTCTCATTGTGAATTAGCATGTGTTAAACACAGACAGACAGTGCAGATTATCCTTTCCAGAAAACAACGACCCGTGCCCGACCGCATCTTAAAACGTGAGTGAAAAATAAAAGAAAACTGCAAGGCTCAAGTTGCGTTGGTCGACGTGTTCGAACGACGCGAAACAGTGATGGGCAAACTTTCGGGTTTTTTGGAATTGTCCAGGTTACAGTCCAATGGTTTTCAATGTGACCGAAGGAAGATGTTTTGATAAAAGTCCAGTTTTGTCCGGGCTATATTGGTATGTGCGATATTGTATTGGCCTGGCCATTAACCTTTTTAGGTCCATAAACTTTTGTGGGTAAAACTTAATGATGTCTTTGAAAGGGTTATATTGTATAGGTACATTCGTATCTTGAATTTCATTTGTAAATTAGCCGCCTCATTATACCAACCGGGAAAGTAGGCTGATGAGGAAAATTAATGATTTAAAATTTAACTTTTGATAAATAACAAATTTTTATACTTTGACACTGTGAGTCTGCTAAGCAATTGCTAATATATAACTATTCAATTTAATTAATTTTCGCCCCTATTACTGCGCCACAGAGGTCCAGGATAACTGTTGATTGTGGAACCGGTGTAACGTTTATTTGTTTTATTGTTCTCGAATGTCCATTAAAATGTCATCTACCCACTTGAAACCACTGACAAATCCAGTTCAGCTCAACCCTGACCCCGATACCATAGACTCCGGACGTTAGATAACGCCCATAGACAATGCAACTCTTCCTATTTCCGGCCGCGGCTGTCAAAGCTGTCAATAACTTTCTTCTGTTTGTACTGCTTTGCATTATAGACAATCAATGCTTTGTATAAACACGACCTTATAGATTAGGGCGAAGGCAGAATAAGATAGTGTTAAAATAAAAAACCACTGCGTGACGTGAAGTTTTTCTTTTGATTTTTAAGCTTTAAATAATAATACATGTTTTAGATTTTATCTGGATTGGGTAGATAATCAATCATTTAACGCGTTACCGTTGCATGATCTTTTGCTAATCTGCACACACATATTTTGATGTATTATTTGATTGATACTGCTGAGAAGAGTGCACATAATTATAATGGGTACTAACTATGATTATTGACAATAAAATATTACTATATATTTGCGTTATTTGCTGACCACAGCGTATTTGCGTTATAGCTTTTGCTCGCGGCTTCACCTGCGTGAAATTCTCTACGAAAGCGGAAAAGACGTGATTTTCATACAAACCTCAAACCTATTTGAGTTTTTGAAAATAAAACATTATAATTTATGTTTGAATTTATTATTCCATAACTACGTAGGTACATACCAATTTTCATCAAAATCGGTCTAGCGGTTTGGCAGTGAAATCGGAACAGACAGCAGACTGAGTATAGATTATAATTTATATTTCAGAATAGTCACATTTTGGCCACAACATTCCCAATAACAATATCAGAAACTCACATGCAGCCTTGTAATAGGCAATTCAATTAAAAACACAAAGGCGCGAAATTGCGGTGTAGCAGAATCGAAAATTAGTCGCAAATCGATTAGCACATGTAAATTAGGATTCGATCCACGTATTGTCTGATTCGAGTCCAATGTCACGTCTAAAACAAACTTTGTCAAACAAAATACATGATTATAGAAGTTGAAAAAATATACTCGAATTATTTGAGAACTAGGGATCGACCGACCGTAGGAAAATGTAGAAAAGCTGACCCTGAGCTCTGACTCTCAATGGCTGAGGAAGAAACCGGTTAAACGCTCAGATAAGAGAGAGAAGTAGGGACACTCTGTTTAGTATTTCATAGGACAAACTTCAGGATCATGTGAGGGATTTTGTGATAATGTTCTATCACATTATTTTATTGCACAATGAAAATTAATAGATACAAAATGCTTTGACATAGCAACGGCGGAAAGGATCTCTTCCAGTCAAAGTGTCATTGAATATGAATTGAAAACATCATCTTTTATATTATTATTAATATAAGATTTATTAATTATGCCCGTATCTTCGTTCACTAGTGCTTTGAAGTTGAAAGTGTTAATGTATTCTATTATTGTTATTTTATGATATACATACATGCGATCATATAATCAATACTAAAGTTTGACTTCTATGCCCGCAATATTTTTGCTGTGACGCACGTGAATCCACATCGAGTTATTAAAATTTGAGTTCTAAATCTAAATATGAAGGTTAGTTTTTGTTTGGCAAAAAGTGTCGCGTGTACAAAATGTACTTTTTGCATCCAATCGCAATGTGTGTCACTGGGTAAAGGGCAGACGTGCGCTCGGTACAACTTAGGTTTGAGCGGGATGGCCTTATTTGTAACTATTCAAATACTGAAAATGGTATTAATTGACATTTTATACAGAAAAAACCAAAACACGGTTACTGAATTTCAATCCAAAACTTGATATAATATATATATATATACATAGTTAAAAGTGTGTCACTTAAATAGAATTAATTTATTTGTGATGAATGAATTCTTTGGAAAAAAGGAGAATTCTTCATGACAGAAATGTTGTTGATAATTGTAATTTTAGAGTTGATTAAAGACTCTCAGTTTTTGAAAACGAATCAACACACTGAGGCCAGTTAGTTAGTTAAAAAAAGATTATAATAACTTGTGCAGCCGACTGTACCATTATACATTATAGAGCCACGTAAAAACAGTTAACGAGTCGTTTGTGGTGAGTTGTCTCTGAATAGGAATTAATAGGATGGCGTTGCGGTCGCCCGACCATAGACAATCGTGTCTTTTTTTAATTTAACACCTTGGCGTGGCGTAACAGCTTAATTCAGCATTTCTACATCACTGACCTCTAACTTAAAAAAACGATTTCTGTTTTGTTTAACAGAAAATTTGACTTATCTATTAGATCGTCACTAATATAGGATTTTTTTTATTTATATACGCGTTGTTATTCTCAAGTATAAGATACTTAAAAACTTACACAGATAAAGAAGAAGTTGAAACTAAAGTTTTTTGGTAGGTAATAAATATAATTTAATTTTCAAGTTTGAAACTGTACGTTTCTCTTTATGGCCGATAAAGAGTTTTGTGTTTTATTGTATTCATATCCATTTTGCTTGCTTTAAATATACAGTGACATCAAAAATGCCCTGTTTAATTTTAAAATAAGTTAAGCATTAAGCGAAAGGGTCTTAAAATGTTACCTTGTTAGAGGTCAATGACAGAAGCTAATTCAGTGAATGAACTTTGATTATTGATACCTTTGTAGCCATTTAAAGGGTGGGTTGCACCACCCAACTTTGACCTTAACTTTAACATGCACAGAAAAATGGAAAGTACGCCATTTTGTCTAAACGTCAGCGAAGCGCAGGTCAAAGTCATCGTCAAAGATGGTGCAACTCACCCTAAGACGTCAGTTTCCAACGAAATGGAAAGGACCGATCAGAATATACAAAACTAATTTACATAAGTGTCTAAACATTTTTTTCTTTTCGAAAAAATGCCTGGCGATTTGCAAAATTAGTATGCGAAGGGCTAAATATATTTATGTTCTTCGTTTTTTGCGTACCAACTCGTCCTTTTTTGATCCCACATGACTCAGGCTTTAAAATTTGACATCGGGTGACAAATTAGTCATTTATTTGTTTAGATATCACTGGAAACTTTGTAAGTCATTGAACTGGTTTATTGGTTAGTGATTATCTAATTTAAAGCACAAAAAAGTTATTTAACCTATCAATTCTTGCGCGGTTTGATCTGACGCGATCATATTGTTGTTCAATTGTTTTTATTATCTCCAGGATCGAAAGTTGGTGGTGGAATATTAAATTAATGAGCTCATTGGCCATTAGATATTTCTTATTTTTTTGTTTTTGTGTTTTACCCCACACGAGCGGATACGCTTTATAAAGCTAGATAACCACATTTATAATTAAAAGGTCACACTCATCTGTCATCGCTTCCTTCCCGTGGTAGCCGCCAGCATTTTTGCCAGCTCGCTAACAGAGCACAGTTCACGCAATGCGTGACGTAACTTCCCTCTTCCGATGGTAGGCGTTGCATCACGTATGGTTTAAGTCATGGGAGGAGTCGCTGAGGAGGAAAAAATGTCATTCTTGTATGTAATTTTTTTTTCCGTGTTGTTAACATAGAAATGTTCATGTAATATTGTTTAACAGAAGTTTTCTTATGTGCAAATAAATATATATATGGACAAATCACACAGATTCAGTTAGCGCCAAAGTAAGTTGGAGGCTTGTGTCGCTGCGCAAGCGACGTGAGAGGGGCGAGGCGCGGGGCGGAGCGCCTAGCGACAGGCAGCCGCCGCGGCGGCACTCGGCCAAACCCTTTCTGAGGCGACGGGCGCGTTCCTTTGGAATTGCAATCGAATATACCGGCTATTCGCCTTTCATACAGTCCACTTTTATTTCGTAAACGATTTCCCCGAAACCCAGTAGGAGACCTATTAGGAAATAGGAGAAGCACTTCACTTGTGTTATGTGTGCACTACGATGCTACTCGTATATTTTATAACATGTAGATAAATATCCAAGACCTAGGTTAATCTGAAAAAGATTATTTACGTCTTGACCTGACCGGGGATCGGACCCGGGATGATGACCATAGGCTACAAAGGTCCTCAAAATATAGATATATTCATATAATCTTCGAAAGGAAAACTGTATCAAATTCAAATCATTTATTCAGAAAATAGACCTTCACATAGGCACTTTTTCACGTCAAATTTTATATTATATAGTAATTTCTCAAAAGCTACTACTACTGGCATTTCGAAAATATCGCAATTCGCAAAAAAAAAAAAATACGAATGACGTCACAGGTGACTAAATTAATAATAGTGAAATATGTGCAATTGAATAATGTACTTATACAAAATGGATCTGCGTCATAACTAAGTAATTATTTCTTCTACTTTCGCTAGTATCTTATAACTTTTGCCGTGTAATTTCTTGAAGTATGTCAGTAAGCTCACTCTTTCGCACTTGAAATGAATTAAAATACTTCATTTATTAAAATCCGGTTTTATGCAGTCATGTAACGAACTTCGTGCCGTGGACGGCCTACTAGCCTTCTGCGAAAAGGCATTTTTGACATTGACCAACTGCTCCACATGTAGTATTTTTGTTAAATTTGATTTGTACATAAGGCTATATTGTTCGTTTCTAAAAGTGAACTGAACATTTTTATTACATTAACAGGTTGTCCTACAATACAAAAGTATATAACAAAGTAGTAAGTTTTGTTAAGTAATACTTAACTAGTTTCAACTAAGTAGTACTATTTTGATCAGGCATTAATTTTATTTTTGGTGTGCTGTGGGAATTTCGGGATAAAGTACCGTATGTGTTATTCCAGGTTATATTCTACAACTTATACTTAATTTCATAACAATCCGCCCAGAACATTTCGCGTGAAAGAGTAACAAACATACATACTCATATACATTCTCACAAACTTTCACATTTATAATATTAATATATATATATGTATATATATATATATATGTATATATATATATATATATGTATATATATAGGATTTATTTAAGAGCATAGTCGACAAATATAAATTGTTTTACTGTTGGGCAAAAGCCTCTCCACTTTATTTCCATGACTCCCAATTCTTGGCCATTTCTTTCGAAGTCTTGTTTAATGCTCGCGTCTTCTCTTTCAGCAATCAAGGTCGTAAGTATGTGAGTTCATCTTTCGAAATGCATACAGCAGAACAGAAATCATATTACTAGAAACTCAGTTTTCAACACTTCACAAGATTTCGTTAAATTTTTGGTAAAAGTAAAGGAAGATATTTTTCGATATTTCAACGTAAAGTTAAATCAAAACGTTACATAAATTCGATGAAAAGTTATATATTCCATAATAATTTCGTGTTTTGTTTTTAATCGTCACTTTAAGTGGGTCATCAATTATATACTTACGATGAAGGAAAATCTGTATTGCTATTATTTTATCACACGGACGATATATCCTTATTTTGACTGGCAGGGTCAATCGATTATTTGGATTTTTGTAAATCAAATTACTTCTTATGGTTGCTAATAGTCTAACAACTGGAGATGCCAATCATTTTATTTTGTTTTAGTAAATATAGTCAATAATTATTCATGTAATATAATTCAATCTCATTCAATATTATTTTGATATAGCTAATTAAGTTTTGTCAATGTGTTTCTATAAATATGCACGTAATCTGTAATTGATGTTCTCATCGTAATGTTTAAACGTTTTCCATGTAACCATGCAATGAGACACTTTCCATTCCCATAATTACGCAAAGAATTGTTTGCATGGCGAGCATGAGTTCGCGCATCGAATGAGAAAAATACAAGTTTATTTGTTAGACAAATTAAAAAACCCCCGACTTTCAAATATGTATTGCGCTACATCTTTTAAATGGCTAAATCGATTTTGATCAAACATATCTAAGACATATTTTTAAAATTAGCTATCAAAAAAAAAACCGCATCTAAATTGGTTCACCCGTTGATGAGCGACTGTGCCACGTACCTACACAGACAGATACACTAAGTGGTCAAACCTATAACACCCCTCTTTTTGCGTCGGGGGTTAAAAATGAGAGCAGTTGTGTGTCTCTTCTTACTTTTTATGCAACAATTGCATTACGTGGCGTGTGGTTCCTCCCTAAAATAGGACCACTCCATATAATCCCGTGAACTTGCAACGTACAACTGTGTTTTTTCGGGTGGATTATTGTTAACATAAATAGAAGAAGTTTAGTATTCTAGTATTTATAGAGATCATTTTAGAGACTTTATTATGTTATCAAAAAGTTTTTGCAATGGATGACATCAGATATAAAAGTGTTTATGATGCACAACACGACGCAAAACAGACGTGAAAACGAAAGTATCAGAAACTGGGTTAAGTCAGGAGACAAAGGAAGTCCTTCGTTAACTTTTATTTGGATATCGCTAACGTACTAATTATAATATTTTAAAGGATAAATTACAGTGTTACCAGCTTTTTACCCGCAGCTTCGACTGCGTAAATTTCTCACAGGAACAGTTTTTTTAAGATACAAGGTTCCTTCCCTCTCCACACTTCTAACTACATGTATGCGAAAATTCAAGAAGATTGGTTGAATAGATAGAGCGTGAAGAGGTAACAAACAAACAAAGAAACAAACTAATTACTTTCGCATGTATAATATTAGTTAAGATTTGATTCAGGTCAATGACTGTTAGTACAATACAACTGTTTGTCAGTCTAAAAGTACTTACCATAGTTTAAAAAAGTATTTTTACGAGACGTTGAATCGATACGACTCTTTCAATTTAAAATCATAAAGACTGCGTAATCAATTTACATCAATATTCGAAAACAACAAAATTATCAGTGAGTCAAACTATAGTACAGATTCATGGTATTGTAAAAATATGCATTTGAAAATAAACAAATGAATGTGTTAAAACACGAATCGTGTTTCTTTTCTGTTATCTCTTCCTTATTTTAATGTAGTTGTTTGTGTTCAAGTTTTCTTATTCTGTGCAAAGTTTTGATGTCGTCGTTGTGTCCTTTGCAAAGTAAATATGACACAAAGTAAAGAAAAAATAATTTATTCGGTAAAAAAATACAGTTTTTACATTTGTTTACAACAAACGAGATCTATGCTATTCAAGGATACCACAGCTCAGCTTTAAGCCATGATTAGGTAAATTTTTCTTAGGTTGGAAATAATTGCAAGGAGCGTTTAGAACTTCTATTTACGAAAAAATTGTATTAGGTATAATGTTTCTTATAACCACATGATTATCGTCATATAGAGTGTTTTATTGCTAACACTAGTGTCAGATTTTATTCAAGTCGCCTAAATCTTAGTATTTGACATGGCTTTTACGACTTACCGCCATCTAGTGGCAGGTATTCGCATACACACTAGTGAAATAAACTGTCCACTAGTGTGCACGCATAATGGGTGAATTTGCAATTAATTTGTGTATGTCGATTTGTTGTGCACTGTACATTCTCAACTCAAATTCTTACAAATTCTTTGTCATGATTAAGTTGTGACGTCCATGACGTGACGTCACGTGACGTAAAAGTGTTACGTCCGACATCGAAAGCGCAATGAAATTGAGAGTGGTGATATGCGGGGCAACGAATGGACCCAGTTTTTAGACACAGCATTCTGTATTGGCTGAGGAAGAAACCGAAAAACTTTTAAATGAACTGTACATGTAATACAAGTCTTATTTTGGGGGTAACTCAATCTATGACATTTGTGAAAATAAATAAATTTATTTAATTAGGATATGGTTTCACAGATTTTGATCATAATTCTTAGATATGAATTGTTGTGTTATGCATTAAAGCTAAATCGGCTGTGTTGAAGCTATTTTTTTATATATATACTAAAGTTTTCGCATATGCTATTATATACGTAAGTACTGAAGTTAAAACAACACATCTCAATGATTTTCAATAAGATGTATGATTTATATAATTAAAATATTAAAAAGCGATTCCAACCTAATTATGAATTTACCAAAATTACCAAAATCTACATCCAGGTTGAAACTTTTGGAATTAACAAATTATAAATTTTCACGATTCCTATACCGTCATAGTTGATCAGAAAATCTATTCTACCTCTCAATATATTATGATTTCTTAGAATCAATAGATTATCCCTTCGAAATGAGACCACTTCTCAATCAAAAGTGTTAATAATTGGTGCGAACGACAGTGTAACTCATCGAAACCGAAAGTGGTAGGAAGTAGGGCGCGCCGCGCGGAGCGACTGCTGGTTACGTGGCGGCACAGTTCCCTCGATTGCTCATTATTTAATGTATGTTAACCAATGATTGATGTATTGAGTGAGATGACAGTAATTTCAGGTGTTTATGTCGATCTTTGCTCGTCTTCAGTCTAATTTAAACCTCTTAACAACGTTACGCAAAGAGCATCTTGTTAAAATGGAATTATCAGGCAATAAAATCGTCTGGATAGCTTAGTTGCACGTGCCGTTAATGGAGATATTCTTCCATTTTATATATGGGTAGTTGATATTATACTTAATTCATTTATTTAATCTTTAAATAGTTCGACTAAATAAAAGTTTATAAAAGTGTATCCGCCACAAGCTTCGTCAAAATATTTGAGATCATTTGCAATATGCTTCGTTAAAATGCTGTCGAGTTCATATTATTACATTAAATCAATATAAATTGATGTAGAGATAATAGAAGAATTCTTTGATTCTTATATATAATAGACATATTACTATATTACCAAACGTGTGATTATTTATGTAAAACTCCACTATAGTTTCAGTCTAATAGTAGATCATTTTTAATGAATACGAAGATTTTTTTAACTCGGCTCCGCGGCTTTTTAATCGACAAGTTTCTCAACATGACATTAATTAAAAATATTATCAGTGCCGCAAAAAAGCTAATTTAATACCGGATACAAATACACAATACCAGATTATCTATCACGGACCCTGTGGCACAGATAAAATAAAACTTTAGTTAATACTAATTACTGAGCTAAAGAAACACGAGTAGGACCTCCGTTTCTTATCAAAATATTTGGACTAATCTCAGTATATCCTTGTGCAGTTGTACTTATCGATTCTAGTTCCGTCAACATGCATAGGTACACCTAATGGATTTATCTACTGTAATATCCGTTCTAGAAGTCTTAGGTTTTATGACATACTAACAAACATATATACGAAGATAAAAGTGATTCTAATAAGGTTTCTTATATATAGGTATTTATTTCCTTTTGAGATACAGAGCACTTAAAACTTATTAAAATTTTCGTTCTGGCCTATTTTTTGTCCTGCTTGGTTCGACTTTATCTAAGACTATTTAAACTATTATTATAAATTAAATATTTATGTGAAAACTATTCTCTAATGTGTAAGTAATAAAGTATAGTTTTAAGTATACTTATTCTTTCTTGTATCTTTGTGTACATAAACTGTTAAAAAAATGTATACAAATCTTCATTATTTATATTAGAGAACTAGCTGCGCCCAGGGCTTCGCTCCCGTGGAAATTTAGGGATAAAAATTATCCTGTGTGTTATTCCAGGTTATATTCTACTCGTGTACCAAATTTCATAATAATCAGTCAAGCAGATTTCGCGTGAAACAGTAACAAAACATACGTCCTCACAAACTTTCGCATTTATAATATTAGTAGGATTGTCCTGGAAAATAAACTCTTAATATATCGTAAAATTTTAGTTCCAATCAAGGTTATCGCAATTTCCTTCTGGTTCCGTTTTGGCTATAACATTGCGAAAATCGTATTAACAATGAAACTGCACGCAAATTGCACTTGTCAACACGAGCAAGCTTGTGTACCCACACAATTACAATTGTATAATTGAATTTATTATTTGTATAATTAAATGATTTAATTAAGTCCTAATAATCCTTCCTGCTAATATTATAAATGCGAAAGTTTGTGAGGATGTGTGTGTTTGTTACTCTTTCACGCAAAATCTACTGGACGGTATTCATAACAATACTTTAATACTCTAATATATTAATGAATCTCTACGCAAAATTTACATAACTACTTTCTATTGTTACCAAAATAAGCTATACAATGTTTTAAACCAGTTTTTTAATTAGGTTCTTTAGCGTGTAGGAGGTATTTTATAATAGGTGATGTTATACAATGTGATGCATTGATGTAGTGGAGGTGTGGTAGGGGTTACACACATTGGATTCATACATTATAGTATAATGTATGCCAACCAACATCATATTCATATGATTTATTCGCCAATAAATTTAACAAATGCTGAACTATTTCGCTCACTTTCTTAACATATTTTTAAGAAAGTGAGCGAAATAGTTCAGCATTTAATTAATTTTACTATATTTTTAATTTGTAATTTTCCCGCCAAATCATGACAATCAATCACTAATGAAACCTCCAAACATATTACGCTATAGTTACGGACACATCATTCCATACTTTCTCTAAATCCTTCTCTGTTCTCTCTTCCCTTAGATACTTAAATTAGCTTGTGTTGCAAAATTATTTGTGTTATGTTGTGTGCAGTGAGTTCTATCAAACAAACAAACAAACGGTCAACCTCAAAATAACCTTCCTAAATCCATAGCAAATTCGTCCCTATTATTTGCCGCTTAAAGGTCATCTGGACTGTCCGTGATACTGATGATACAATCCTTGATCTGAAAATTGATTGACATACAATTTCATGTAACAATTTACATAGTAAAAAGGTCATAGTGTAGCATCGCAGAACGAAAGCTTTCCTGCGCAAATAATCGATTGATCTGTCAGACTATAGATGATTTAAAGGTCAGTATGACAATAGTTAATACTCTGATATGTTCATATAATGTCCATTGTGCTATTGTTGTAGTATTGGTTGGGGATTAATCTATTTTTGTTGTTATGTAAGTGCGTTTTCATTTTTTGAAGGCGAAATAACAGACAAACTTGAATTGAAACCAGTAAGTAACCAGACCATTTCTATGTATAGTGGTATTGGAAGTTTTGCAACTTTCCACACTTCTTGACACGATCGGATTTAGCCGTTTAAAATAACCTTTATGTCTTTGAAATAAGGATGTTGTTAAACCTATTCCATGTCGATAAATGTGCAGTCTCATTTACTGTTTCGGCTATACGGTTAATGAAGCTATCGACATATTTCATATTGTAAAGATGGACGTAGCGACCAACTGAAAGGAGTTTCAGATTTAAAAAAAAACTTTATATAACTAGAACAGAAATGTAGTCGTTAAGTGGTCCTAATATAGAAACCACATGTCACGACCTTATAGCCAATATGCTGAGTCATCATAAACAATTTATTTTACTATCAACTTCTGTATAATTCAGGTCAACGACCGGTCTCAAGCCACATAACATGCAATTACAAAACAATTAAAGCGACCATAATAAGTCGTCACGTCGTCCATTGTCAGACTAAACACAACGATAGAATGTCTGTCTGTTATGTTCGAGATAGCTTATCACTGAATTCTAACGCTGCATAAATTATGGCTGGTTAACATGAGAATTTACCGTAGGATTTAGGCTTGACGACCACAATTTTGGCACAGATTCAATAAAGTCTAATTTGTGTACCTCTGTAAGACTTAAGTGTTTTAACTAAAAGCGCTGGATATTGTCAAAAGAAGACCTACTACGTTACTACGTCCACATGCTGTTTCTTTTTTCTAATAACGTGTACGCATCGTGTAATAAAATTAGAGAACGTTGGAATCATATATTAGTACGGATACCTACGTGATTTATGTTTCATGGTAGCCCCAAATATCAAGTATTGGAAGGCTGATAGAAGTCCTTTCTTACGCAAACCTTCTTTGTACCGTGTCTTCTTAATCCTGTTATTACCAGCAATAGTCTTTATGCCGTCAAACAATAATCGAGTCGAGCTCGTTGCCCGATCTAGTTACCGAATATCGAACGTAGCTGAAGGAAATGGACCGGTCCATTTCCTTCAGCTACGTTTTTCTTTCACCTTAATTCGATAAACAATTTGATCACTAGTTCTGACTAGTAGTAGATATATCTATTAAACGTTCTGACGTTTAATAGATATATCTACTACTAATTAACATAGAAATGAAATCATCAGTCATTGGTCCATGATAATTTGTATTTTATGATAGGCGTGAAACGAAATATCAGGTTATATAACTTCGATCATATCGAAATTAATTATAAAACAAGTGTAAATTGGAATGCCGTGTTACGTATTAAGTATATAAATCTGAGGCACAGTGGACTTCTATGCAGCCATAGTATAAGAGCAAATTTGCATTAAAATTAATTTGGCATTTCTTGACTATTAATATAAAAATGCCAAAATTATCATAGACGACAGTGTTGTTCGTCGCTTCAATAGACACTGGGCCTTATCGTTTGTATGGTAATCAAGGGAATTGGATGCAAAGCATTTTGTTACGTACAGCACATGAACGTACCTAAATGAATAACAAATTCGCCTCTATTAATACAGCGTAAAGGTACACTCTTAAGTACTTTGATATGTAATACGCTGTACGTAACAACGGAACAATGCTGTGGGCTTATTTAGTACAATGAAAGGAACTGCCTACCAAGGACCCTTGACCAGAGCTCGACACTTCGTTAGCCCTAATTAGTTGCTTTGACTTGGAACTTGGAATGTTTAAACTGGGGCCTAAGTACGTGATTTGACTAGTGATCTGTCGCGCAGCTTGTCTCTAACATCTAAAATATATCAAAATTTTACTGTTGTTTTCTAACATTTTGTGTTGTGAAAAACGAAAATTCTGTAATACCGAAGTAGTTTACTTGACTAAATCCCTATTTCGTGTGATTCGTTTTGTTGACCAAAGCAAAATAATATTGTAATACAAATCAATAGAAGCATGAATTTTCCCACCAAGAGATTGCGAAACGAACCGGTGCGTTTCTGGAGCAAGGTCGAGCAAGATGGCCGTCAAGCAATATGGCGGCGAATGTCAGATACTTTCGCGCCAAAATTGCTGTCACTGTCATCAATTTCTGAGCATTTTTTATTTTCAATTTACGATAGTAACTGGCCGGAGTTAAGAATGTAATGGTCAAAAGTCAAACAAGAATTTTATCTTGTAGTAAGTTAATTTAGTATCTTTTATGGGCATTCAAGGTCACCACGCTGTAATACCTATCTGTCTAATATCAACCAATAAAATGCTTTTGTGACAAAATACCACAGATATGAAAACATATTTTAGTTTAGTGCGTAATGTTTATTCTGTTCTAAGAACTTTTCAGTTTTCATGAACCTCATCAGTTCTCTCTTTTCGAACTATCTATTTCATAATAAATTTCTTCTTTTCGGTCCCGTGGGAGTTTGGAGAATCCAATTTACTTCCCTTCAGTCCCCAAGGAACTTATAAACCAAAAGAAATTAAAACCGTAAAAACTTGAATTTTTACGCGGAGTCGCTTCGACTATGCATTGTATGTCAATCAGCTATGTATGAATTTTATAATACGTCTATAATATGGATACTCTGCATTAGGTTATGGTGAAATATAAATACAAAATAGGAATTTCTGAATTTGGATAGATTATATCAATTTTCTCAAATATGGCTGCCTATTGATGTCACAAGTCCTAAAAATGCTCAATACAAAATTATACTAATGTCCATTAAAAAGTTTCCCAAGACCGACCTAATGCCCGGCTGTTCCGTCGGATTGCTAACACTCGGTTTTTTCACACGATGCCAGTAATTTGTACGTACGTCCGCTACTGGCCAGCGATCGGCGACCTTGTGTGTTACAACACTATGAGAAATATTCATAGGAATACACTTTGATTATTTAGCCAGGGGATAGATGGGTTTACGGCTAGTATTTAAAAGTCGCCCGACTGTTTGGGAAGAAACTGGCCAAGCCATCTCTGAGCCAATGTAGCTGGCTGGCTAATGAAGAATGAAAAAAATAAATAGTGAATATATTTTTTGAAGAACTCCATGTTGTAAGGGAAATCGTGAATATTCGTGGCCGTTACAGTTCGTTATCGATTATTTGTTTATCGACTTCACTTGACGATCATCTATCGATACCATAGTTTTACTTTTTTTTTGTTTACCTACTCGTATGATCGATACATATAATGTCAACGATTATTTTAATGCGATTATTTTAGTTTGTGATTACTCTGTTTTACACCTAAAAGTGATTTCGAATATAAATTATTTGAAATAGACCGCAGACAAGGAAATAATTACCTGGTCGTACCAATGATTAAGTATATTTGCCTTGAATTGATTGTTAAATAATCGTAAATTTCAAAATACCTATCCATTGTCTATATCAGTAGGTATTCATAAAGATACGGTCACACCACGCCCAGCACTTTCGTTTAATTCGCCATATCACGACTATAATAGGTACAGTCGACGATAAAAGTGAATCGGTTTAATTTTGGATGTGGATCTAAAATGTTTCCACAAGACATCAGTGTATCAGTGCAATTGATGCGTGAGTTTAATAAATCATTAGATTTGAGAAATTACATATTAAAAATAGGTAACTATCTAATCTGGCTGTTTTCCCGGTTTCTTGTTTAGTTACGTAAGATTGAAGATCAAAGACAGCGTTCTTATTTTTCAACTTCACACGGTTTGGCATCCTTAATTTTGTCACTCTAGTGGTGTTTGATATGTTACCTACAAAATTAGGTAAGTTATCTATCAAAAGAAATCAATTAACTTAAACTGCTAAAGGTAGTTTTTGCCGAAATCAAACCACCAATTAGAAATAAAATCTATTTATTCAGAAATTTATACATAACTAGCATATACTTATATGCTTTTGTAGTCGATTGTACATACGAATTGTTATACATACACAACAAAAATTATGCTTGCTATTGTTTTCAGATACCTATTTAAAATGTCAATTTTCTTGTGGCTGTATTGCCCACACATTATCGCCGAGCTCAGAAAGATACCGGCATTGTTTGCTATTCACTATCGCCAAACAGCTTGCCAAGCATTGGCGAATTCGGCACACATTTTTCGATAGTTTTAAAACTATGCAAAGTTTGGTGCTCCACACTGGCGCCGAACTCAGACACAAGCTGATGCGAATGCGTGAGCATTGCGCAGTTAGTATGAGTGGTTTTATTTACCGCAAAGAAAACCCAACAACGTATACCGAATCCGCCAAACTGTTCGACGACAGTCTGTAGCCGGAATTACACGGTGGTATATGTGATGGGATATCCACTCGAAGTGACATGAAGTTAATCAAACACTTGTGAGGTTATAAGAGTAGCATACTAAGTTTTTTTTTACGCGAACTCTGTCCCTTCAGGGCTTCACAACCGAATTACAAACTGTAGAAAATTTTCAGATACAGTATTACGTCTTTATCCCTTACGGAGAAGGCAGTGCTTAGTTGCCAAACTCGGAGGCCACGTTTGTTGGCATATGGCATATGGAGGTATGTTGTTTAATGTATTGAATGTGTGTTATATAATATCCTTACATATTATAAAACAAAGTCCTTTACCGCGTCTGTCTGTCTGTTCGCGATAAAATCAAAAACTACTGCACGAATTTTTATGCGGTTTTCACCATCAGACACAGTGATTCCTGAGGAAGGTTTTGGAGTATAATTTACCCATTATGTTTATTTATACCTGAGCAAAGCCGGGACTGGCCGCATGTACTAATTTAAAAAAAAATCTGTTTGCAACAGCGCAATGACTGCTATCAATAAATCAATAACGATTGCATCTAGATCATGATGTTAGACACGATCGTTTGAAATCAATACTAATGTTTCAGATTAGCTATTTACTTTCAAAAGTTGAGCAATCAGTTTTGTATAGTATAGACAATAAGCATTTGTACAGTCTGTGTAGCTTAATTATAGAAGGTGCTGTATTTTAACGACTGCCCTGGCGAGTATATGTTCCTCATCATCATGTAATTAAAGAGCGAGGCTCTTGTCGGCGGAGTTCCTTCAATTGTTCTCTCTCCAAAGTCAACTCCTTCACTTCTTGATGCGACACTTCATTTGTTTGGTGTAACTATCTCTTGGTCTTCTTAGGCCTGGGAAACGCGGGCGAAGTCGCGGGCAAAAGCCAGTAAAACAAATATGCGTGTAAACCTGACATTTGGAACAACAGCAACCTATATACGAGCTAATTGATCACATAATTCACACGAGAACACCCTGTAATTAGAATAGAACGCATCCTCTTTATAAAGTTGAAGGTCTTCTGTAACAAGCACTTTATTGATTAGACTACTTTTACTCACGTTTAGATTTTGTTGTGAAATTTTCGTTTTAGTATTTTTTTTTGTTTATTTCTTAATTCAGGCAATAACCTCCTTTTCAGCATAAAGCCAAAGAACATTCTGTATAGATCTTAACTATAATATTATAAATGCAAAATTCAATTTGTTTGTTACCTATTCACGCTTTGTATACTCAACCCTTTTGACGTATCTGTGTTTATCTATATTATGTATTTGTTATAAAATATAGTATCGTTGAGTTAGTATCGCATAACACAAGTCTAGAACTTACTTTGGGGCTGGCTCAATCTGTGTGATTTGTCCTAACCTAATATATTTATCAATATATATATTTAACCCTTCATCTATTTTTCTTTCTCGAAATTCCCACGGGAGCGAAGCCCCAAACCGCAGCTAGTAATAATATAAATTTAAACGTTTAATGTGTTGTGAGCGAGGATATATGTGTGTAAGATATTCGTCACTCAATCACGCAAAATTTACAAAATGGATTTCGAAGATATAGTACAATATAGTACACGAGTAACTTGGTTTAGTACACATGATACTTTTTGTGCCTCAACTCCCACGGGAATTAAGCCCTGAGGCGCATGCGCAGTTGATAATAATATGTGGTGAACACGATTATACTATATGATTGTGATTGAAGAGACATCAACGCGCTACGTAGCTCGACAGATGGAACACACATTTGTAGATGAAATTCGTTGTAAGTTTTTAATTATTATATTGCAAAATACTTGCAATATATATTTATATAGTTTACTAGCTATATCATGCAGCTTCGCCCACGACATAATATATTAGGTACGCTTGTTACACAACATTTTCATCCCATTTTTGGTCTTTGGGGGTAGAAAATTGAAAAAATTAAATTGGCTATGTTTGGACTTGAGTCTTTAAATATAAGTACTTTTCTAAATTTTAATGGAATTGATCAAGTGGTTTAGTCATGAAAACTTTTCTAATAGTTTATTTGTTAGTTATAGTTGATGTCACTTTGGTTATAGGTACTTATCGTAAGAGTGCGTTTGGATCCTATAAACGGCAAGGCAAGTGTTATAAAAAGGTGATATTTATTAATTACAAGTCACTTTAAGTGAAGTGATTAATGTTAACCTATTAGTTAAGCAGGTGTGCCTGTCATGTACGTATAAAAAGTCTTTATGCATGATAACAATGCACAATCAAATCGCCGCATTCGTAAAGACAATAAAAGATTCAGAATAAGATATTTGAACTCGAAGTGATTTGATCTTAAATTGTATTTCGAATAAAGTTAATTTCAGTTTGTTACAGTTTAAGAATGAAAGATAGCTTTTGTTGTGTGCTTTCTAACTGGCTGTTGTACAGCCTTTTCAATATTTAGAAGTAAATTAGTAAAGGCATAGGTAATAGTCTACTTTATCTACAATGTCGGCACAGGCGTAAAACAATCTCCTTTAGACATCAGCTAGCTTTGGCCCGTAGCTTCGCCTGCTTAAATTTTCCACAGAAACAGTTATTTTTCCGAGATGAAAGGTACCCTGTGTCCTTCTCCTTACTTCAAATTATATGTATGCAAAATTTTACAAAGATTAGTTGAGTAGATAAAGCGTATAAGTTGGTAACAAACTTTACTTTCGCATTTATCATATATATATATTTATTTATAACTATTATATATCATATATATATATATATATATATATATATATATATATATATATATATATATATATATATATACAAGTAAGACTCGCGCACAACGAGTTCCTAACTAATAATGATGATCAGTTAGGATTGATCATTATTAGTTAGGATTACGATAGTACGGAACTCGTTGTGCGCGAGTCCTACTTGCACTTTGCCAGTTTTGTATCATACCACATAGTTCTTAGATATTTTATAAAACGGCTTTACACGGCTTATTTAACATAAACGAAACGAGTAAACATAAGAAATCCCATAGCCGACGTCCTTCGCTATGCAAATACAAACAAACACACAATAAAACTTAACCTTGCAAATCGCAGTTATATATATTATGTACTTATTTTGAACTATATCCTTGTTTGTATATTTGTGAAATTTGAAATCAATTTTTCGAAAACAATAATTTTCATAAACATTTGAAATAAATAGATGCATTTATAATATACAAGGGCAAAAAATTCGATCTAGCTAGAAAAGTGTATTTTTCATATGATTTTTTTAAAATTTTCACTTTATTTTTCATATTATTATTTCAAAATTAATTCAACAAATTTCAAGAGGATCCCGGTTACCTAAGCACTAAAATATTAGCATATAGATAGTTACGAACTTAATAATTTATTTTTAAAATAAGACTGGTGTCTTCAAAGAGCAAAGCGTAGGATTCGAACCTGGGACCTTACAATCAAAGGCCACCACCCTATTAACGTATTTTAATAAATCTATACTATTATTATAAAGAGGTAAGCGTTTATGATTGGTATGTTTGAGGCGGATAATCTCCGAAACTACCGAACCGATTTCAAAAATTCTTTCACCATTAGAAAGGTACATTATCCAAGATTGCTATACGCTATATTTTATCTCAAAATTCTCACGGGAGCCATGCCTCGGGCAACATGTAGTAAATAATATTATAATATAATTTGCCAATTATTCTTCAGGCATATTACAAGTGCTTCATGGTAATATCTATAACGGATTTCGAAATCTCTACGAATTTCTAAAAGGAATATATTTCACCAATAGCTTCTATAAATCTGCGTCAGTCAAAGATAATATTATTACACCTTATTTACGTCTAAAATTGCAAGTAGGTATCGGCGTTAAGGCCGAAACACATTGAATCTGAATAGAGTCACGACAAACTTTATCGATATGAATAAAATAAAATTTGTACATATATAAGCGATTTTGTGTTATTCCGCTTTTAGGGTTTCGTACTCAATAGGTTGAATGGGACACTATTACTAAGACTCCACTGTCTGTTCGTCTGTTACCGGGCTGTAACCCGTGAACCGTGATCATAAGACAGTTGAAATTTTCACAGAAGACGTGTTTCTATTGCCCCTACAACAGACGCTTAACAGAATAAAATGTAAGGGGCTTCCATACAACAAACGTGATTTCTTTGCCGTTTTTATAGATAACTAACGGCCCGTCTCGACTACGCTCGGTAAGACCACAATAAAACAGTAGCCTTTGTCACTCCAGAAGACTTCGCCTATCCCTGTGCCAAATTTCATCAAAATCGGTCTAGTAGTTTTTGAAGTTTATTAATTATAACATTACAAACACAAACACAAAAATACAAATCTTTAATTTTTATAATATTATTATGGAAGTATGGATTGTACGAAACCCTTCGTGTGCGAGTCCGACTCGCGCTTGGCCGGTTTTTTTTTCACGAGTTCACACTGCTAACTTGTCAAGTAAGCGAACAAGTGAATGTGTTTGAGCCCTTAAAGCGTTACCTAAGTCGGTTTCCTGGTCAAACCGGGTATTAGATACAATGTGACTCTTGATTTATATATAGGAAACGGTCAGGAAAGTGCTCTTGCGCAACCGAATCAGAGCGCATTCTGCGGGCTTTAGGTATTGTCGTTGGATGACGCAATTTAATACCATTTTATTTGTTCGTTATCTATATTATGTTATTTTATGATAGTAATATTTCGTTATTACGTATTTTATGTTCATAACGTTTCGTTATTCTATAATATATTTTTTATTTCACTATTATAATCTATACCTAATTATAAAAAAACTGTAAGTAGGCTACGTCAATACATAGGAGAATTAAAGAAAACTCATTATGGGACAAAAAACAATATTTTTTAGAATTTTTGTCTGTATGTACGTTTGTTCGCGGATCACGCAAAAACTACCAGATGGAATTTGATTACAGTTTTTACAGTTGTATATCGGAAGGTCTAACTTAATTTCTAATGTAGGTTTCATCGTGATACGTTGCTTAGAACCCGAGATATCGATAATAAGTTATGAGCGGACGCACAAAATAAACGCGGGCGAAGTTGCGGGTAAAAGCTAGTAAATAAATAAAAAATAACTCCTCGGTACGACTTTAATATTCCCATGTAAACTTTGAGCTTTTGTGAAGCTTTCCATCACGACCTTGCACTAGTAGCGACACAGGGTCTTACTCGTGACTCGTTTGCTGCCAAAAATTTCAATTTTCAGGACTTGTTACATCGCTTGCTGATGATATATCTGATAGTCTTTATGTAACATATCAAACATATGGCGTTAAAAATGTGCTTCACAAGTGGTAGATTGGGCTGACGGGCCAAACATAATAGGCGGATTTATCTAGCGGTTAGTTTAACTGTCACATTACAAATATTTTATTAAGAAATGGTTAAAAAATACTTTTATATCGTACTTCTCTCTCATTAAAGCTTTTCCAGGTACTTACTCAGCCATAAAGAATGGGAGCCCAAGGTTCATTTTATAAATCTTACTCTTTACTCTCTCTCGGTTATACTGGAAGTGATGTTCTTTAAATTCAAATCATTTATTCAGAAATTAGACCTTCACAGCCACTTTTTCATGTCAATTTTTATATTAAATAGTAATTTGGTAAAAATCAGCACCTATGTATAAATAATCTATGTATAATGTGTGCTGTGTCATATTTCGTGTATGTACATGAACTTGTAAATAAATAAATTACACCTTAAATAATTCCAATCAAGGTTTAAATTTTCATAAATCTGTACAGAATTCGTCTAATTCCAGAAATAACTTGGTTCTCAACTCGATTCGGTTCATATTGTTTTTAGCATTCAAAGGAATTTAGTAATTAAACTCAGGTCAATAAATATCAACTTGGCGTAACAAAATAGGTCTCAAAAGTGAATGGTAATTCTTACAATGGCAGGAAATATAAGTTTTGCTTGTATTCTTGTAATTGGAAGTATTGTAATTTGTAACAACCTTAGTCTGTCTGTATGTAGAAAACAATACAAACTATTATCGTTATTTTAAGTCTCGTAGTCTATATATACATACACGTATAATAAAACTGTAAGTGGACTATGTCTGTAGGTACATAGGATATATTAAACCTCGACGACCTCCATGGCTCAGTGGTAAAGTGCTTGCCTCTGAACCGAGAGGTTCCGGATTCGATCCCTGGTCGGGTCATGATGGAAAATGATCTTTTGCTGATTGGCCCGGGTCTTGGATGTTTAACTATATATGTATAGGTTATAAAATATAGTATCGTTGAGTTCGGCACTCGTAGTAAGTCTCGAACTTATTTTGGGGCTAGCTCAATCTGTATTATTTGTCCTAATATATTTATATTTATATTAAAGAACAATAATTATGGACTAATAGAAGAACATGTATTTTTCATAACTTTACATAAATTAACCGCTGAAAATAATGTGAAAAAATGCAACTTTAAATATATATATACATATATAAATTTCAAGCAGCAAAAACGAGATATGCCCCGCTTCTTTAAGTGGCATTGTACACCAGGTCCTCTATTTTTGTTACAATAATCACTATTATAAGTGATCATTGTAATACATTATTTTGTAGTTCATGCTTCAAAATATAACAAATACAAATAACTTCAGGTCTGCCTGAACTACTTCATTAATCTTCATCAACATGTGGACTTCAATCAACGACTGTACGAAATGAGCTATTACGCTATACGCTTTCTTCATACTTTCGTTAGCCAAAATACAATTGTTGCTTCGATGATGTAAGTGATTAATCTCGTGATATAACAAGTTAGGAATGCTTTTAGATCATTTGGAGTAACGCCGATTGTGTTTTTTTTTTTTTAATTATGTAAAAAATAGAAACAAAAATATTACTAAGCGTCATAGGCACTAAATATACTGCTCTAAGTATAAAAAAATCTATATACATATTTTCGATGAAGATTTTCGAAGAAGACACTGAATGGCTGACTGACGTATCAACGCACAGCGCAAACTCGGTCTAAAAACTTCAAATTTCAAATTTGAACGCGTTAGGTTCCTTATGTGGTCTAGGGGTGCATTAAGAAAGGATTTTTCAAAATTCACCCTCTAAGGGGGCAAGAAGAGGGTAAAGTTTGTATGGGGAAAACAGATAAAGAGTCTAATTTCTCTTTCTTATCCCATTTTTTTCCGCCGCCGTAGAGCGTCGTAATCCAGGATCCGTTTTCCTATTTGTCAGACCATTGGCACGCATATCGTTTTTGATGACATAAAGCCAGCAGTTCTTGGGTTTATCCTCTTTGTCAGCAGCATGGCAAGACATTACATTATTATGGAGAATACACCTTCATTCTTCTTCTTCTTCTTCATTAATACATAAATTTTGTATGAATGAATTGTTGTCAAACGGAATGTGAGCATGCGTATTAACTAAACGCTTGAGAAATAACTGGATCAGTCGAGCGAGGCCGCGCACGCGCACACATTACGCTACATTTACAACTAAACTTAGCGACAGTGCTGCCACCTACTTCCGGATGAAATGGAATGCGGCGTTCTACCCTGTTATTCATAAAAGACACCTGAAACATACTTTAAGATAAATTTGTTTTGTCTCTTTCTGTTTATGGCAAATATTATAAAGTGCTATGGTGTTTAGCAGATATCTTCAACCGATTCATCGGTTAAAGCTTCTGCTTCAATCTCAAGTTGCAATGTTCCACCCGAGACATAGAAACATAGGGACATATCGACATACGCACATTGTAAGTTATAAAAGCTTGTAAATTTAGCGATCATCCAATAAGTTTAATGTACCTACCTACAGTTTTGTTAACATTTTTCATCGTGAATAATAAAATATTGACCTTGCAACGAGATCAATGTTTCGCGCAATAACTTTTTAAACATACAAATACTTCAAATCGCTGATTCAAACTCTTTGTTGTGTTCAAAAATGGAAATATATCGAGAAAGGCCCGAGACGACGACCTCCGCCAAGGTTTACGAGATCTGGCCACTGACATTCAGACTTACGGATGTGGGTTCGTGCAAATACAGTTATGGTTGAAGCAAAAAAAATATATAGAAAAAAATATAAACAACCAACGGGCTTATAGTGATTGCTCTGTGATTTATTTTGTAGATAAAATCGCTAATTTGTATATTTTATTGAAATTTAGTTTTATTTTAGTATAGTACCTATACCATGTTTAAATAGGTATATAAAATCGCATGCTTTGTATATATCGAAACCTTTGCCCAACAGTGGGGCACCTAAATAAATAAATGCTTGTATTTATTTTTCTTTGACTATAATCACAGGAGAAACATTGAAAATATGGGAAATAAACAATTATTTATCACAATACAAAACAGTGCGCAAATTAACCTACATAATATTAATCAAAGGGAAGAGAAAAGGGGAATCAATGCCACATATTTACTAAAACAAACTAATTAAAAAATATAGAAACTAAATCTTGTTTAACTAAATGTTGTTCTAATTCTAATATAAATTCTCTCCTCTTTCCAGATACACGAGTACATGTCACCAGACGAGCTCCGAAACGTGTTCCACGTCGAGCACCACAGCTTAGTCCCCGACTACCACTTAGTCCAGCTAACACACCACCTCTCTAGGCGGAACATCGCCACATCACACCCCACCAACAGCCACTCTTTAAACCCTTCAAAAATCCCACACGAGAAAACCCAAAAGGAAAAAACAAAATGGAAGACGGAAACCAGCCCGCCATCTTTACTCAATGATGAAATGTTCGTTAAAGCGAAAGAGTTCATCAAAGACGTAGACATAATTGGTGATCTGAATAACACAGTGAGTGTTGATTTTGGTGTAACGAATTCTAGTGAAGTTAGTGATAGTGAAAGTGCTAGTGACGAGGAGCATGTGGTTGATGGACAGGAACTGGATGTGCACAGAATAGACCTGGAGGCGTTTGGGAAGCAGATGAATCTGGTGCTGAAGAGACAGGAGGGGCTGGTGAAGAAGGATGGAGTGAAGATGTGGAGGGCGTTGAATAATGTGACGCAGCCGCATGGAGTAGACTATGAGGAGATGACTACGGTGAGAATTTTTAATTATTTGATGTGGGCAGAGGATTTTTGCGGTAATAATATAGATAGTAGTACAATGACATCATTTCTGTGGCCACTTACTAATCTTATATAATTTGACTGCAATTACAGCTGAATAAAAACGAAATTAACATTTTAAGAAACCCCGAAGTTCTTGACTTTCTCTCGTCTGTTGAGAAAGAGCTGACGGTTTCCAAACACATATTTTTTATATATAGCTAAGAACATTATCGATTAAATTATTTTCAAATAAAAAAACTAGACACATAGACACGTTAAACTTATATATACTTATATACTCCTCCTTCAGTTGTCGGGAGTTAAGAAGAAGAACTAGGTAGCCCTTTAGGCTTAGACAAAGACACATCGCTTTCTAGCGAAACTTTAAGTTCGCTATCGTCCCAGAGATGATGAATGGAGTTTTACGTAACTGTTTCACCAAAACTATCCGTGTAAAATACATAAAATCTTGACTTGCAATCATGTAGTCTCTAGATATCAATTAGTTGTAGGGAAACCTTTTAAAGACAATAAGAAATATACGTCGTTTCACGGGAAGAGGTACCTTTTGGAGGGCAGTCGCTTACGACGTATTATTATGGATGCGCATCCATAATAATTTAATATGAACAAGAAAAATATCATAAGCCTTTATAAGGTACTTCCCTTTATAAGTACCCTTTTCTCGTGGAACGTCAGTTATATTAGTACTAAACAGTATATGCGTAGTACTAATATAATTGACCATTTTTACATTGCATGTCAATCAAGTAATTAATGGCGTGGCGCGTACTTGAAGTCAAACACGTCGAGACATAGTATACAGATTTTTGTAGACGACTTTGATCCAACAGTGTGAGTTAGACATGCTCCACATTCGTGTTTTTTGTTTAGGGTCGCCGCGTGCCCTTGACCTACAATACTGACACAAATAGGAGTACATAAATTAGACGCAGCACAATTGTTTTGATGTAATTTGTTAAATACTGACAAGTACAAGTCGGTGTCCATTGACTGAAGCGAAAACTTGACAATGAAGATTGAAAAAGAGGAAGAACGCCATCGAAAATAGACATGAGATTGTGATGATAGTTAGCTATTTATGATTTTAGTTGAGTTTCTAATTAATAACCAAATATATAGAAAGTTTCTTCACGCTCAAACGGCTCATTGTATTGAGGTGGTTGATACCTTGGATTATGTAAATACAAAGTATCAACCACTTTAGGGTACTTGTTATCCCGAAATCACGCGATTCCCGTAGCATTTGGTCAAAAAATAGTATATAATGTATAGTATAAAGCAGATGGCGCAACTGTGTATAAAATTAAAAATGTAAGTATTTCTAAAAATAATTTTAACAAATGGTACCGCGGGTATCAGCTAGTACCTAAGTTATGAATAAGTGTACTAGTTACAAATGGAAGCTAACAGTTAATCTATTTTAGTTTTAAAAAGGGTTCAGCCGAGCCATCTCTCGTTCACAACATATAAGTAGGTAAGTAATAGGTATAAGTGTTGACTGATTCACTTTTATTGTACAATCGACAGCATAGAGGTACAGGGTAACTCGATGTGCGGTTGACTGTACCAAAGTTATTTGTAATTTATTTTTTTTCACAAGCTGTCTGAAGTTAGGATCATTTTGCCCAACTTCGATTCACTCTCCGATTTCAATACTAACTTTATTCCACTATAGTAAGCATTATAAAATTGTACGATCACGAAATGTCAAAGGAATAGACAATAGAAGATCGAACGTTATTTAACCGGTGGAGATAGTCGATTGTATTGTAACTAAATGTAGCAAAAACCCAGTGAAAGTGTTCCCACATCGTTATCCAACTGATGCCGGCAGGTGGAGTCATGTGGCGACGGCTGTATTAGTCTGCCTGTATTTATTAATTAGTCAACGCTCCATCTACAGTTTTATCAGTTTTTAAATTTTTCCTATTTCTTTTGTCGACGTTATACTGTTTTATAATATATAAGGATTTCCTTTATGTACAGTCACCAATTATATCTATTTACCCATCATGGAATAGGTATATACCACTCTGAGCGTTTCGGGTATGTTTGTGTGCCGTTGACTGTTCACGAAGATGAAATAATTACCACAGTTGTGTTACACAGCGTACAGTGAACAACACTGGCGGCGTGGTAATTGCGGCGAGTTTGCAATGAATTTGGATAAGTTGATGTGCTGCAGACTGTACAAAAAGTATACCTAAATATTTACAATCAAACTGCTAATTTGCAGTCACTGAATTGAATCGTTGATTGTTATACCTATATTACAACTAACTTGCAGAGTTACTATTTAGCGTAAATATTCACTACAATTATTGACAGTAGCTAAACAAACGCGCTGTCGGCCTTGTGAAGTGGAGGACCTTATTGGAGCCCTAAATTCCTGCTCCAATATTACACTACGGAATGTTTAGGAAACGTTATCATTTATAATGTCTATGACATAATACGGTCGACAGGTTGACGTCGGACAGTAGCTGTTTGTTGAGCTGTGTGTTTCTGCATATCGATTCGAATGACACGTAACAATGTTTAGAGCAGCAGTTAATTTTTCTCTGATGTCTTCTTCATAGTCGTATGCCTCATGGCTGAGGGTCGTGGTCGTTACGTGGTACGGAACACACCAATCGATTTGGCACTATTAATAGTGTGATTTACCGTTACCTTATCTTCATTTCACACACAAGATGATAATGGACCAGTGCAATGTTTCCTCACGACCTCTTCCTTCACAGTAAGCAAGTCTCATGTGGCATGAGTAGGATTCGAACCTGGGACCTTTTGGTTAATATGCGTCTTAACCATTACACCACCACAGCTAGATGATTTGTTTATATAGGTAAGTATTTAGACTCCGATAGATTCTCAGATGATAGATAATTAAACACATGTCGTTTCTTGTTGTCTTCTTATATCTATATTTTGTAATAAATACATTTAGACTAAAGTCGTAGAACACAAGATTTAGTATCTATGTACCTTATCCGGCTTTGGAAGGTTATGCGTTAGATACCAGTAACCCTGTACATTTTTATACTTAGTTTCAAACGACTAGTTTTCAATTCTACGGTTAAAACTAGTAAAAAAACCCATACGGGAACGGATTTTATATCACCTGCGAAATAGTGATGTATGATGCATAAATAATGGCATATTTAATCTGGCGAGCATCGTGTAATAAAACGGCACGTGTTACTGATTTATTGCATAATGTGTTCATAAGATAACTACCAAACTATGAAGGATAAGTACCTGAAAAAAATGGAAAAGAAAAAAAATATTCAGAAGACGCCTATTTTTAAACCCCGACACAAAAAGAGGGGTGTTATAAATTTGACCGCTAAGTGTGTTTCTCTGTCTGTGTACGTGGCACCGTAGCTCATCAACGGGTGAATTGATTTGGATGCAGTATTTTTATTTGATAGCGCTTTCCTACATTTTCGTCTCCATTACGCACGGTCGTCGGTATCCCTAGTTGTCAGACTATTGGCACGGATATCGATTTTGAACGACATCAATCCACCTCTTTTTGGGTTTGCCCCTTCTTCTAGGCAGAAACAGCATGCCCAGGTGTTTTTACACTACGTAATCTGACTGACGACCTCGGTGGCGCAGTGGTAAAGTGCTTGTTTCTGAACCGAGAGGTCACGGGTTCGATCCCCGGTCGGGTCATGATGGAAAATGAACTTTTTCTGATTAGCCCGGGTCTTGGATGTTTATCTATATGTGTATTTGTTATAAAATATAGTATCGTTGAGTTAGTATCCATATAGTTACACAAGTCTCGAACTTACTTTAGGGCTACCTCGATCTGTGTTATTTGTCCTAATATATTTATTTCTTTATTTATTTTTATTTTGTATTTGTCCCTAATATCCCTATGCTCTTTCATAATAGATATTACAAATTTCTATTATTCTTTTATCGCTATAACTTAACAAATACTTGAACATACTAAGTACCTACTTTCAGACGTTTTCATTCAAACTTGCTCATGCGGCCTCTTGCATTATGACATCCATGTGAATGTACGTACCACTATATTTCCGCAGTCCTATCCCATGTCATGTGATGTGTATCTCCTCACGAGACACGACTGTGATGAGCTGATTGTCTGACATACCATGGTGACTTCATGGCGCTACTAGAACGATACATTAATGAGTGTTTTATAGAAATAATATTTTTAATGCCGCCCGCAGAGTTGAGAAGCCTCTCTGTTTATACAATTTGATGTTAAAGAAGGACAAACGAACACACCTAAAGAGAGAAAGAGATGCATGTAAATATTAATATGTATATATACAGGTCTCTCCAACTTACCCTGTCTCATATGAGTATTTTTCCTCAATAGGAGCTTAGGGCCCACAATCCTCTACTTTTTCTTCTCCATTCTTCATGGTTTTCAGTATCCTTAATAGTCACACAATTTTGCCCAGATTTGGCTGTCATGGTCTAATGAGTCTATCAGCTGTCAAAACTCTACATCGATTTCTTGTTAATTTATTTTCAACACATAGATGGTTTAAAAAAATCTTGTGATAATTAATATTTTCAGTAAATTTCCACTGTTGTAAAGTGGATAAGGAGATCTAGAATAATAATAAAGATGATTTTCCATGTATTTGTCATTCATTACCTGCATGTTGTTTCTCAAGAAGTGTGTTTTGAAGGGCAATGACGCAGCTGCGGTTAAACGCATCACTATCTAAACAAAACATAATAAAAGTGGAAATTACAGTTGGTAATTCTGCAAACAAATAATAGGATATGTTTATCAACAAAGCTCTTTGCAAAATTATATAGAATTGGCAAGATGACGAAATTATTTGATTGACTTTTCTGAAAACTATTAAGTGTCGAGTGTTTATTTACTGTGAATGAGGTCGCAACTAAAATTCAAATTGCGAAAATTATGTTACAACAGTGCTTTTATGACACCAGGCTAATAAAACAATTTTTATCGAGGGGTTGGCAAAATTTCCAAAATTCCATTTATAATTGCTGCAAAGGCTTACCCCTGTATGGAATCCTTGCTCATGCGCCACTGTGCCATATAAAAATTAATGTTGCATGAAAAATTTGAATATTTTACGAATAGGTATTCGTAAGTACATAAACTATTACCGGAACAGTTTATGCAGTCGCTTTCATTAAACCCTGAGAACAATACAGACACATCATCAAATTTTATTCCTAAATACTTACGGGGTAGACAGAACAACAGTCGCAGTAAAGATAAATTTAATGGAAGAATTTTCGTAGTACCTTTGTACTTAATTTGCTGTATGTAAGTTTTATATTTACACTGATAAGTTGTGTACATAAATAAATAAAAAATTGGGCAGTGTTAACTTTTACCTGTCTGGTTTCCTCATGAGCCATGTATACCGCTCGAATATCTCACGCACCGTCCGTGTGCTTACACACAGCGCCGGCGCATTCAACTCACGGCGAGATCTTCTCACGATAACGACGTTTAGTTGTGTTTTGGCTGATATGAAATGTACAAAAATGTTTAATTAATTCGCCTAAATACTAGTCAGATGTGTTCAAAGTTACTAAACACTATGGCCAATTGCGTTAGTGTCAAAACAAAAAGCTTGTTTTAAATTTCTTGATTAATCTATTGGATTAAATACGGAGGCGGTTGATCAAATAGGTGTTGTTACATTTGAACAAAGATGAACGTCCATTTTATTAACGATTAAATCAATTAACCATTCATTTCCAGTCCATTTGATCAAAGATCAACGTCCATTTGAGCAAAGGTCGCAACGAGGTAAGTAAGTAATTGAGGTACTCTCTATTTATGGTTGAACTTCGCGATACCCAGTTACCCAGTCGTCAAGTAGTGAACGCGTACTGCCAGGGGGAATATATCAGCTTGATTCTCATATATTTAGGTAATCATGTAGGTATGTATTTATGAAACGGTGGTGGTGTAATGGTTAAGACGCCCGCCTGTGGATCAAAAGGTCCCAGGTTTGAATCTACGTGCCACATGAGTTTAGACCAATCTGACTCATGTATAGTAGTTTTCATCGTCCACCCCTTGCTTCCGGTGAATGAAAACATCGTGAGGAAACCTGCACATTGGTTGATTCTTATTAACTTATGTGTGAAATGGGGAAGGCAATGGCAAACCACTCCATTAATAATGCCAAGAAAGTTGTTGTGTGTGTTTCAGTCCACGTAATAACCACGACCCTCAGCCATGAGGAATACGACTATGAAGAACTATGTATTTATATATTTTTTTATCATCACCACTCGATCACAGTCATCAGAACATTTTTTGTATACTTTTAGACCATATATTAAAGATACTGTATAGGTAAGCCCTCTCAAAATTCAAATAATTTGCACAAAACAGGGTATAGGACCTTTCGGTATGACAGGGAATAACACTGTTCCGAAACGCTTGTCTTGTTTAGCTTTGAATGCTACCTATATACCTAATTTAAATGTGCCTGTGAAAGTCTTAATTTCTGAAAAAATCTAAATGACCTGAGACTTTAGGACGCAAGTCAACCTTATAAGCACTTGACCACAACCGCTTCAAATTTCTTCACTAGGTATTAGATTAATTATAATAATAATAATAATAGTGTCCGGTAAAGGGCTAATTGGAACTTAATTGACGACATTCCAGAGATAATGTCGCCAAAATTGACGGAAGGAACTCACGAAGGTCAAAATTAGTTATTCCGTCCTCAGATGTAATTTGTTTAGATTATATATATAATTAAATCGACACGCTGTGACAAAGTTATCGAAAAGCAATTTGTTTTAGTCGTTTGATCAATCTTACGGATATTTTAATGATTTTGTTTTCAAATGATGTGTACTAGCCTAAGTTTTATAAATTAATGGATACTGATCTAATTATAACATAAGACACTTATTGTGCTATACGTAAATACAAAATGTATCACAATCACTACATAGTATAAGACAAAGTCGCCTGCCACTGTCTGTCTGTCCCTATGTATGCTTAGATCTTCAAAACTACGCAACGGATTTTGGTGCGGGTTTTTAAAATAGATTATATGATCCCTGAGGAAGGTTTAAGTGTATGTATTATGTTTATGCCCGAGCAAATCCAAGGGTGATCTGCGTGCCAATGGTCAGACAACCATGGATGCCGATGACCATGGTAAGTGGAGACGAAAATGTAGGAAAGCGGACCCTGGGCTCTGACGCTCGACTCTGAGGAAGAAAAACCGGGAACACTGTCAAATCAGAGAGAGAGAGGGAGCATTTGTAGATAAACAAAGAAGAAAATGACTCTTCAGAGGAGATTAGTCAGTAGATTTTGTGAGATTTTTTTCTCTCTTTATTTTGGCATCAAACAGTAATTACAAACAATATTACTAGAATTAATGACTTACATATAAAGACAATGAGTGCCGAAAAGAAATTTAAAATTATACTTACAATAATAAATTGTATGGAGGCGTGCTTAGTGAAGCCTTTATACAAGCATTTGTTTGATTTTATTTTTGAATGTCAGTAGACTACAACTGAAAGGGTCTAATGTAACAAAATCTTTGTTGTACAGTTTGGGCGAATGTGATACAAAACAATTTGCGATAATATTTCGTATGTTTCCCAGGAAGACGAGGAGCTAGGGGAGCTGTACCAGGACGAGCAGAATGGAGCAGCACTTCTCATCAGGAGGCACCCGAAACATGGCAAAATCGTTGTGGTGAGTCTCCACTACATATTCTATAAGCTTCTACTTCACCTTGCATTTCTAGGTGAAGCTAAAATCGAATGGTGCCCTGAAAATGGAAAACTGAGAGTAGCTGGTAGTTTGTAGCTTTGAGAGAAATATGTTTGTCCATCCGCTTGTCTTCGCTTGTCTTATCCGCTTCCTAACTTCTCTTTATAAATGGTTGTCAGTCTGTTGAAGGCAAACGATTGCTATAAATAAAAACAGTATTTTCATAAACCTCACAATAAAAGTATTTTTCAAAATCTCAACAACTGTGTGTTGTTAATGAAGGAAAACATCATTCTTTGAATGTATCTTTTTAGCAGTCTCATGTCAGATAACTTTAGGCGACTTGAATAAAATATTACACCAGTGTTAGCTATAACACACTCGAAAATAAGTACCTGCCTAGTAGTCGTTCCGAAAAACTACCTACCTAAATATTAAAACGTAGCTTTCAGAATAGTTGTTTAACTAGATGTAAAAAAAAATAATTTCTGAATATCGCTTTGATTTTAACATAATCACGCATAGACTATAGAGGTATTAGCCTATGCGTATATATATCTGACCAACAAGATAGCATAAATATAATCCTGACAATCGGACACTGACATTATGTCTCGTAAATCTGTGTGGACGTGAGCATAGTAAAAGATAAGCAATACACAGTAACGTCCATAGTTAAACAGTCAAAGTAACTAATATGTAATGTGTTCTTTAAAAAAATTTATTATTTATTTTATTAAAGAACACATTACATTGTCTATTCAAAATTAACTTTTTTCCTACATAAAGCCATAAAGTAGTTTTTGGAGAGAAAATACGCATATAAGTAGTCGTAAGTAGAATATTAATCGATTTATTTCAGGAAACATATTTTTTTGGTGTGATTTAATGTACCTACTCACATTGAAACTAGTTTCTTATCATTTAGGTTATAACAGTATGTGATTAAATGATCTGCATATGTAAGAATATTATGAATGATATAATTTTAAAAAAAGTAAGATTTCTAGATTTTACTATAGGAAAATTATAAAATATTTTCAATTTCGCAAAATACCTTAAAAGTGGGACGTAACCAAATTTTATTTCTCATGATGTGAGAAGGTCTACATGGGTTGTGTTTTCGTACGCCATAACCACAGACAATGGATGGCAAGTAGACTAAGGTCGATTGCACAATCTATTGTTATGACGGGTTAAAATTATAATAACTTATGTTTGGGCTTTCGAGTTTTGTGCTTTTTATGTTTGGCTAAAAGTTTTCTTAATTGCCGAATTCAAAGTAAGTTGCTAGTTTTTCCATTCGGCCATAAAAAGCTCACATACAAACTATGTAACGTACGTTGTGTCGTGTCCATACTGATTACCTACATTCTTATTAATAATTCGAAATCCAAATTTCTTATATTGGCGTTTAAACATTCAAAAAGAGCATAATTTTCCCACGAGATCCTCTTCTATCCATATTTCTCGAGGCCGTGATATTAACGTGGAATAACGTGGAATAAAAAAAACACAGATTTTTCTTATCTAGTATGTTATTTATTATATTGTCAGCGTTTATTCAAGTCGCCTAAAGGTCTCTGACATGACTTTCACGACTACCTACTATCTATTAGCAAGTAATTGCATATAGCTACATTGATGAACTAAATAACCAGTCAACCAGTCAACTAAGTCAACCAGTGTGCAATTGCCGTGAAGTATGGAACATAGATGCCATATTTTCCTTCACCGGAAGAAAATGGTGGCCTCGCTCGGTCAATTATAATAATAAATCAAACCTAAGACCTGCTGATTTTCAAGCACCCGTTTTAACCACTCGACCACTATTGTTCCACGCTATAATGTGCTAATATTCTTTCTCCATTATCTGCCTTGGCATTGCCCATGGTGTTTCTATTAATATCCATCGATTTATCATACAATTTGTATCAAGAGCTAATTATAAAGTCATTGTTACGTCAAACGTGTAAAACGGCTATGTAATTAATTATAGCACTTTGTAATATCGCAACCAATATTGTAAATATGCGAAAGTAAATTACAAGTATCTACTCAACAAATCTATTCGAATCTTTTTGAAATTTTGCATACATGTAGTTTGAAGAATGGAGAAGGACATAGATATTTCATTCCGGAGAAATAACTGTTCCCGTGGGAAATTTACGCGGGCGGAGGCGCGGGCAAATGGTAGTCAAATATATAATAACTCTATATACCAATAGGTAATTAATTTTTTATGGATTGATAATGATGAGGAAGGATGTTTCTTCCATTAAAAAAAGTTTTGCAATCAATCCTACATTTTAACATTACCAAGAAAGATAAATTGGCTAAAAATTGAGCAATTGTGGTAATTTATCGGAATTAATTAATTATAAGTACTACCTCTGTTGTACAATACAATACAATACAATACAAATACTCTTTATTGCACCAAAAAGAAAAAATACACAGAAAACAATTTGTAATAAATATAAGAAGGTACAAAGGCGGACTTATCACTAAAGCGATCTCTTCCAGTCAACCTTTAGGTGGAAGGAGACATATATATATAAAAACATTTAGGCGCAGTAAAACAAACTACCAAATATATAATTACATACACTATATATAAATAAATACATTACATACAATATACATACATATATAAGCATACCAAATACACATATACATATACATATAAATACATATATATACATACATAAATATCATTATATAGAAGGAAATACATGTACAATAAAATTAGGATACGTTAGATAGATAGTGAGACTTAACGAGTTGCTTAAATTTGGTCAGAGTCTGGGCATTCCGAATATCTAAAGGAAGAGCATTCCAAAGACGAACAGCCTGAACAGAGAAAGATTTGGAGAAAAATTTAGAATTAGCTACGGGAAATCTGAGTCTCAAGGATACCGTGCTGCGCAAACTACGAGAGGAGCTGCGATCATCACCGACAAATTTGAAACGGTCCTTGTTGTACCTTGTTTTTTATTTTGCAATAAAATTTTGATTTACTTATTATTATTGTAGTAGTTGTCATAGACCACCACCACCTTGCCTCTCGTCAAGGAAAACATCGTGAGGGAAACTTGCACTCTGGTTTATTATCAACTTGTATGTTTCATTCCATGTATGCAACTCTCATTCAAGGCACATAGTCCCGCACTTAGAGAGGCTTGCGTGGGGATAAAGGTGTAATTAATAAATAAATAACACGTAGGGGAGGGTTGGAGAGTTTTTATGTCCTGTAGATTATTAAGTTATTATTATTATTATTTATTTATATATCACACTGACATATATCTTAATGATCATGATCTCTCTGTCTTCCTCTCTCTCTCTCTCTCACACACACATCACGTGGCCACAGTTACTTCGTGTTGTAATTATTGTAATTGTATTCTAGTAATAAAATTTTGAAGCGACGTGAAAAAAATAACTTTCAAATTTTTTAACCGGCTGCTTGTTTGTCGTCATCCTTCCTTGGGAATGCTGTTGACGCCTATCAACTACCAAACCCATATGTCTCTTAGTCGTCTCACGGCACGACGTCCACGGGAGTGTGTAGGTTTCCTCACGATACATTCCTACGCCGGAAAATTAAAATACACGAGTCAAATTAATACAAAGTCATGTGGCACTAATAGGATACGAACCTGGGACCATATGATCACAATCAGTGACGACTATACTACCGCCGCTTCGTGACCGCGTTCCGTGCTATTTACCGCCGGTTCCTTCGCAGTGAAGTAACATACAGACCGACAATTATCTTTTCATAATCTATTTCCCTCGTTAATGGCTCCCCAAAACTGGTTCATTGTTACAAAACGTTTGTTAAAATTTGTGGATATTTGTTTTGACGATAGTTTGTAACGTTTTGACCTATTGATTAGTAACTTCCTGTGTAGTCCAGGCTTCCTTTCTCTCATGCCCGCCTATTCCTGGTTGCTTACGTGGCAGCGACGCCCAAAGATGCGGGGACCGCGAAAAAAGTTTGTCAGATTTTTCGACTTCCAGACGTCAAGATTCTTTAGAAACGTTAAATAACAGTCACATTTTCACAATATGCTCCGTTTATGCAATAAACTCCGAAAATGTAGACATATTTATTTTTACGAAAACATATTTTTTTAATTTCCATAGTACAAGTGCGATCAAGCTAATCGGTCGATTAAAATCGGAGATGAAAAAATTGACAAATTTCTTCAACGAAAATTAGTTTTCTTTACAAAATAAAGATATAAATTGATTAATCATTGATAATGGTATCTCCAACAGGAAGGCTCGATCGGTCACGACCTGGTGATCCGTCCGATCCCGGACTCGATGACTGCGCAAGCGCAAGACGACGAGATGTTCATGGACCCCTCCGCCATGGGAGACATGGTCTCCATAGACACTGGCCTGCCTCTCGGTGAGTTCTCTTACTCGATGGTCTCACTTGATAACTGCGATGATTTTCATGGAAACTTCAATTTTGGGGACATGGTCTCCCCTCCCATATTTTTCACCCCAAATATCGGGAAATTTCTGGGCTAAGTAAGTCTATGTGTATCAGTCGGCCCTTGTGCTCATTAATTGCGTGTTTTGTTTCAGTGAAAAGGAAAGCAGATGAGCAGGACAGACTGAGGCGAGCGTTGAATGGAGCACAGCATGTCATCATCAAACGAGATCCGGCGCAGGGAGACCACCTGGGTGACTATGGTAATGGTCTTACGAGTATTTCTTACTAGTGGCCCATCCCGGATTTGCTCCGCTAAAAACATAATAAATTATACCCCTAAACCGTCTACTATCTATTGGTGAAAACTTCATGGAAATCCGTGCAGTAGTGGCAGACAAGCGAGGCAGAGGACTTTGCTTTATAATGAATTAGCTACCGTTGTAGTGTAGTTTGACACCGGACCTTTATCTATATCTATTCCAGATTCCATCAAAATCGGAGATTCAGTCGTAAAAACGACAGACAGACAAATTGCATGTATCATATTAGTATGGGACGTCTTAAGTGGTGACCCGGTCCATAACATATAAGTATATGACAGGTATAGCTTGTTATCTATATATACGTTTAGACGTAGATAGGTAGGTACAAGTGGCTGATGATAAAATGTCTTCTGCATGGGTTGAATACTTTACTCTCGTCCATTTCAACCAAGCAGCAGTGCTTTTTATTGTTGTATTCCGGTTCGAAAGGTGAGAGAGGCAGTGTAATTTTGCAGGGTACTGTGACAAAATATCCTAGACCTCAAAAGAAGGCAACGCTCTTGAGACGCCCCTCATGTTACAGGCGTCTATAGGCTCCAGTAAAAACTCATACCGCAAGCCTATATGCTTCTTGATAGTATAAAAAAAGCGAACCAGTTACGTATATTTTTTTATAGCTAACATTGGCTCGACTTTGTGACCTAGGGTGTTCTGCCACAACAGCCTAGGTCACACAAATCACACCGCCTCTCTCACCCTTCAAACCGGAACACAACAATGCAAACACTGCTGTTTAGCGACAGATATAGCCTATGCTGACTACGTATGTAATAAAGTCTACCTAAGGCGAATTAACGAGAAATGTCATTTAAATATTTATTTGGGGGACAAAAAGCCCAGTCTGTTATCGTCAAGCGAGACCTGAGTGACTAGGGTACATTGTCAACTGTTTTGCTTTTAATTATCGACAAATAAAGTGGGTACAAATAATTCTTATTCTTCATTCATTCTTGCCATGTTCCGTGATATAATTAAGGATTGTGGGTTTATGAGTAATGATTGTGCGTGCATACCTATATTTTATAACTTATAAGGTGTCTCTATGAATTATATTGCTGTTGATAGCGTAATTATTCCTACTTAATTGTAGTAAGCAGCAAAGTTACAATTCATTACCACCATCTGACTATAACTGATGGTGGAACAGAATCGGCTCCCAACTCTTCAACGGTTTACTGCATGCAAAATATCTTTTGTCACGTATTGAATGAAACAAGACCTCAAAAATGACATTTGTGTAATTATTCGCAGATAGGTTAACATTGAATATAACTCTTCTATTTATGCGGCAAAGTACATAAATATATAGATATAATTGAAATAAGTATTATCATTTCCGCAATTTATTCAATATGCTATTGAATCATCTGCATACTACAATCAAGTCAATTGATTGATAGCACAATAATATCGATTCACGTGCCATAGAGCACGTGATGTGAGCCCTCCGACTACATATCGATTATAATCGATGATATCTAGAGATCTAATCGATCTAATGATGGTAAATACGGACTATATAGATATACGCACGTATCGGTGTTTTAATCTAAGTAGATACTCTTATTCAGCTGTTAAAATATTTTAAAAAAATATCAAAAACAAAACGATCAAATATTGGATATTTTTATTGTTTTATAGTTAATAATTGTTTTACATTTTACAATTTTATTTTTTATGAAAATGATACTCATATAAACACACATTTAAAATTAAAAGTTAGATGAGTTAGCGATCTTATCGACTTGTTTAACAATCAATGAGATTAATTGACATAACCTTATTTCATCTCGTGTATTTGATCACTTAATTAACCTTTAAGAGTACGGTATATAGTTTGATATTTGAGCAGTTTATTCGTAATAACTTTTTGATAACTCGACAGCAGTATTGACTACTTCCTTACATAATAATAATAAATATAAAATAAATATATATATTAGGACAAATAAATATATTAGGACAAATCACACAGATTGAGCTAGCCCCAAAGTAAGTTCGAGACTTGTGTTATGCGATACTAACTCAACGATACTATATTTTATAACAAATACATATATAGATAAACATCCAAGACCCGGGCCAATCAGAAAAAGATCATTTTCCATCATGACCCGACCGGGGATCGAATCCGGTTCAGAGGCAAGCACTTTACCACTGCGCCACCGAGGTCGTCAATAATATTACCTATGTTTGCATGTATTACAACATTTATAACACAATATTCAAGTTCGAAAGATCTTAGACAAATTGGCGTCATTTTGCTTTAAATTGCTATATAAACTAACGGAAACCAGTTTTTAATATGACACAACCGTGTTAAAATATTATTAGAGTCGGAGTCATATAAATTTTACATCCTTACATTATTATAAAAGAAAGTCCTCTGCCGCGTCCGTCTGTCTGTTCGCATTAAACTCAAAAACTGATTTTGTACTCGAGCGAAGTCGGGAAAGATATATAGATAACAAGCTATTGCCCGCGTCTTCGCCCGCGTGAATGTCTCTGTGAAAGTAGAATAGACGTGAACTTTCGGCCCCCATTATAGTCATTTGGGGGTTGATATTTTTTTAAAAGTAGCCTATATTATGTTTGAACGGGGGTCTACATGCATAGTAAATTTCATCAAAATCGGTCCAGTCGTTTAGACAAAAAAGCGGGGCAGACAGATAGGCAGACTTTGCATTTATAATATTAGTATGTATGACGAGCAGAGACCTCTCTTTCCAGCCTTCATGGAGCCAGATCATCTGGGCAAGAGGTTTAGACGGAAACGTTCAGCTGAGCACAGTCGGGTGAGGAGAGACGCGCCATACGTCATATACCCTGAAATCTTGGTCATAGTGGACTACGATGGCTACAGGTGGGATATAGTATTATGTTTTTATCCCTGACGTTTAGAGCTAAGAGTTGGCAAACTCGAAAGCCGTGTTTAGCTGTTCCAAAATTTATAAATAAATTTTACACTACGTTCACCGATTGGTGAAATTGTGTTTTGTGATGGAATTTATGTGTCTCACTAAGTTTTGTTAATGTCACAGCTTTTGCCTAAATTAGTTTTATTTATGGCGCTACATTTTCATTACTTATTCGTTGATCGTCTGCCAGGGTCAGGTTATGGCAGAACGTCAGCGCATTTTCATCATAACAACCCTTTTCATAACCTAATACATGACCCTTTTGAACTGCAACACATACCTGCAGTATGATGTAGTCTTAATTTTTATTTAGTTGTATTTTTTTGTTAATAGCGTGTGTGTACTTCGATTGAATTACAATTTTAATATTGATAGCGTCGCTGATGAGAAATATCTCCAATTTATAACCAATTCATTGATTTTTACATGGCTTGAAGAAGCTTATTATATATTCTATGAAACTAAAACTTTGTTTTTGTTGTCAAAATCAAACATTTCAGATTACACGGCGGAGACAACGTGCAAATCAAACGATACTTCGTCTCCTTCTGGAACGGGGTCGACCTCCGGTACAAACTGCTCAAAGGGCCAAGAATACGGATATCCATCGCGGGGATTATAATATCTAGGGTGAGTCATTTATTCTGTACAGGTCACGCACAAGTTCAAGTTGTGAGTTTCCAAAATCTTCTACTAATAGAACTGAACGATAAAAATGAACGGACAGCGCATGTTGTAATCTTGGATATTTGTGTTACTCTTCTAGATTTTTGCGTGTCGACTTGGCTTAATTTGTGAGCATACGACGTCACACTACTGTCTCTCTGACATCAGAGCGTTTTCCCGGTTTCTTCCTCTGCCAATGAGCTTTCGAGCTCATAGATAGGCCACTGATACAGTATTATCTGTGGCGACATACAGATCTTTCAGTGGGTATGTGACAGGTTGATATAGTGTCTACTTTTCCGTTATTACTAAGTATGTTCTAAGTAATAAATGATTTAAGTATTATCAGCCTTATTTGTCCCCACTACTAGGGCACCGACTTTCTTATGAATAATTGAGGATTTAATATCCAATGTGGATTTATGTTGAATTTTTTTATAACAACACTTTTCTATCTTTGTATGGAAATCTAAACAGTTACTTTTTGCATAAACCTAGTTAGAAATACAATGAAATAATTTGAAGGATTTTCACAGAAGGTAATAAGTTTAATAGTACGAGCCATGTTTAGGTATAATAAATTCAATATCGAATGCTAAAATTCTGTTTCATTCAAATGGGACTTCGATATTAGTTGCTCTGAAATATTCCAACATTTGCGTTAGTAAGTAGGTATTTACATACTTAGGTACCTAAGTACTTTGAATATAATAAGTCATATGAAAGGATCCGGCTTGTAAACCGAATATGGATTTCGAACGGAACAAATGCCTAATTTGATTTGCTACAACGCTAGGTCCGGTGTGGACGTTGTCTTGTGCAAATCTAACGTGTATAATACAAATTCATTGCTCATGTTTATCCCGACAAGGGTTCATTAACAACAAACAATCAAATGCAAAATATACAAATAAAAACAGCAAATAGTAAATTTAACCATTTATTTTCATGTTACGATAGTGGTCAGTTTGAAATCTACCATTTCGTCGGTCTCCAAACAGAGTTCTTCTAGAAGATTCTTTTTGGACTTGGGGTAGCCTTCGAGCACCCCGTCTAACATCTCGGAACTAATTCTTTTTCTTTTCCTGTTAAAAAGAAATTCACATAATAAAATATACCTAACTAGCTTTTCTGTTGGTTATTTAAATGCATATAAAAAAATCGCATACTTATTAGGTCTGCACCAACCTTAATATGCATAACTTAGTATTTATGAAAACTAAGAACAGTAATGTATTCAATTCAAAGTAACATTTAATTTCTCAACGGTATTGTTTTGAATATCTACGCTTCGATCATAGACTATCACTTTTCTAAAGAATTTCTCATCGCATCGTTTTTTTTTTGCAAGTGAAAAGTAGGAAAACTTGAGAAAAATGTGAGAACACTCTAACCATGATTGTGTGTCGACAGTTCGTTTTTCTGCTTTAAGTGACAGTGTAGTAATAAGCATTATGGCATCAGCGTTCTCTCGTACAGTCGACAGCACATCTGCCTACCCAAATTCATTGCAAACTCGCCGCTATTACTCCGCCATAGAGAGGTTCAAGCAGGCACTTGATGTGCTGTTGACTGTACATCGCAGTAGCATAGCTTTGTAACATCAATATTTATTATTGTCCAAGCTAAGAAAGAGATGAGTAGAAGAAATGGCAAGACAAGCTATATAAAAAAAAGCTTCAACTACAGGTTTTTTTTTTCAGGCATATGAATTATACTCGGTCATACAAAAGGTTTATCACCTCTCATTTATAACCGACCTTAAATAGTTTTATGGTTTACTAATACCATTAAATACATAGTTTTTTTAAATTTTCCTTTTTTAAAAATTTTCACATTCGGATTCAGATTTATTATTTATTGCTTTACACTTAAGATACATACAAGTGACGCCCTTTGTTTCGGCCACGTTGTGTTGCGACTGTAGCGCCCCGTCCCTGCGGGACTTCTTTTTTGACGCTTATAAATCTAACTAAAAGAAAATCTGACCTGTATTCTCTAAGAAACTTATCATGCGCCGACAATATACTTTTTTTCTCTTCAGCACTAACAATTTCAGTAGAGGACTTCAAGATATCCAACTTTATTTGGAGACTTTGCAACCTCTTTTTAGTGTCCTCTATTTGGTTCCTCGCAGAGGACGTCGTAGGCGCGGAAGTTAACATTTTCAAACTAGCATCTACTGTTTTCAGAGCACTGTTCTTATCGGCAATGTCCTGTGTTAGTTTCTTCACTAAGTTGTCGTAATCTGTGGAATAAAACCATGGTGGTTTTAACTATTTACCTTTTTTCGAGGATGTAGGATAACGACCTAACGAGCATGATATACCTATCTACAAAATTATTGCCAAAGTAGGTATAACTGAACGTTTACTTCAAAACATGTAAGTAGTTTTGACTCGGAGCATTTAATGTGCAAACGCCAATCTCCCAGAAGTGTCCCAAAATTAGGTAGACATGCAAAATCGATCGATTTTGCATAGACATGAATATGATGTTATCTAAAAAGTCGGATTAGGTTACCTCCTATATCATTATCGCCTTCAGCCACATTATCAGGTTGTATGGCCGCATACACTTTCTGTTTTCCATACAGTTTGCATTTTATTTTGCCGTTTTCACTCAAAAAATCAAGAGCTTTTTGTATGGCCGACTTGGAAAATGCCCCTCGCAGATTCACCGTCACATCCGCACAGGAATATGGCCGATTTGTGTCGGTCAAATATTTCAAAACTGCTTCATTTGCCATTGCTAGCAATAAATTATTTTAATTCAAGGAAATACCTAAACGACAATAAACTGAAAGAAGAAAGAAAATATTTTGTTTTACCGCCTTGTTTGATGCGGTTTTAATAGTTCTTTTTTCGCGCGTTTAGTTTTGCGCTAATGAATCTGTAGTTATTAAGCCACTCGCACCTACATTTTTGATTTTGTTTTCAGAATAAATATGTTGGATTTTATTGCTATTTTATAGTTTTCCGTGCGTATGTACACAAGTAAATTAAGTATTTACCTACTTAGTAGTTATTTATTTAGGTATGTTTTAGTATGATCATCAGTGTTCTATATCATATCCTACAAATGTTTTTTTTTTTTTATTGGAAAAACGTTGACATGAATAACCATGTACCTACCTACTATAAAATGAAATTTACCTATATTTTTGGCTAGATGATAATTATCCCTTAATTACAAAATACTATCATAAAAGATACATATTTTGTTGGTCATCATGTATGCAAGTAGCCTTGCCTACCTAAGTATTTATCAATTTCAAGTTATACAATCCAAATCATATCTACCTAAATGGCAGACGTCTTGTAAATGGTACGTAGGTACCTAACATGAATACATGAATATTCAAATGATATTTTCAACATTTACAAAATACATTAAGGAAAAGTTAAATTCAAAACCAGATCACAACTTATATACTTAGAATCATTGAATTAATTTGTGGTATAATTTAAACACACCTGTAGTCAAATGGATCGCGATTATTTTAATGACTATTCTAAGAATATACTAAATCGAAAAATAAGACCAAGTTGATTCAAATCATATTCAAATATTGAATCATATTTCAAGGTTATGAAAGTTATGTAAAATCGAAAATTGATTAAATAGCAGTTTGCCGTGTGAACCTTTGTGTGAACAGACGACATTGTCCTGTTCTTTGATGGTTTAAAAGTAACTGAAGAGGCAAAGTACAATAATAAACTAATATATAAATAATTCCCAATTACTAATTAAATATAAATTACTATTATTTATTAGGTAGGTATCTAGGTACCTACTTTATAGTAACAATCTAGCCATAAAGTTAATAATTTGACTTTAAGAAAGCATGTACAAAACATCTACATAGGTACTTAACCTTATTGTATTGTAGGTATGGTTTTTCATCTAGATACCGAAATCTATGAACTAGGTAGGCAACATTGGCTCCTCTTCCATGAGAAAGCACGCAAGGTTAACAACTAAATTGTCAGAAAATTAGTTTCTTAAAATTAGAATTACAGAAAATTAATCCACCGGTATATATTAAAAAAAGAAATATTTTGTTCAAAGACTAAGAAAACTAATGAAGATTTCCATACAAATTCCCGGTTCAATCCGATTGATCTCATACAAAAAGCAGATTTCGGAAGGTGGGCACGTGATGAGGGACATGAGATGTCAGTACTGTCTCGTTTCTTTTCATGTATGAACCTTTGTGTGATAATCATTATAGCATCGAGAGCGAAATGAAAGATATGACGGTGTCTATAGTTTTATTTGTCTACAATTTCGTTAGTTCTTTGTAAAATCCAAAGACCAAGACGGAAAACAATGATTTCTTCACAGGGTCGGGATGCAACGCCATACCTTGAGAGGAACAGGGTGGGCCGCGACGCAATCGACTCGGCAGCAGCGCTCACTGACATGGGCAAGTATCTGTTCAGAGAACGGAGGCTGCCCGTCTACGACATCGCTGTGGCTATCACCAAGTGAGTATTGGGCAATGATGTCTTAAAACGCTAGGTGCCAAAACAAAAGATTTAAGAATAATAATATAAAAAAAGAAAATTGTCTTCGGTTGTTTGAAAATTTAAAATACGTTCTATTTTAATAAAAAGATAAAAAGACGCACGGTAGGTCAAAGACCAAGTTCAGCAAATATTTTAAAATCGGGAATAATTGTAATGAATGAGAATTTTTTCAACCGTTTATTGTAGTTGTTATTGTTTTTTTTAACTATAATATACTTAGTTCTCTTATGATTTTGATATTATTTTAGTCTGGAAACTACTAGCTTTAAATTTATGTATTTAGCTGAATATTGTATCACCACAGTATCTAAAGATTATCCTAATATTATTTTAAATAGATATACCTATGTACCTGTTTGTGGTCGAAATTTTCTTGACCATTTCTAATAAATTGACATTAATGTTCATGCTAACTGGATTTACAGGTAAGATGGTAAGTAAATCATCACTACTAAAATAAGCAAGATCATTTGCTCTAAATACGTCATTGATTAAAAATAATATTTGTCACCTTGAATGCCAACATTTTTATTCTCTTTTTGCTACGAGTATAACCCAGCCAACACCTTTGTATCTGTTTTTTATACATTTTCTATAGGTACATAAACAGTATTCAAGTATACTGATATTCTCTGGTATATTTGGATATACTTTGGATCACTTTGGAGTGAGAAACGAATTATAATAAAAGTAACATAAAGATACCAAACGCAATTTCACCAACAGGTATGACATGTGCCGTCGACGCAAGGGTGGTCGCTGTACAAAAGGCACCGCTGGTAAATTACATTTTACGTCAGCCAAAATGGAGTGGTCAAGCTGCGCATTAACAGCATAAAAATAAGGCTTCATAATTATATGTATGAATGAGGTAAAGGATTGGTACTGGCGCTGACATACACACCAACACAACCCCTGAAAAATAGGTTACAAATTTTTGGGGTCTACAATCTTCAGCATTTAGATCATTTTGTTGAATGTTACTGAGCTTATTTTTTTGTTTCCGTGATATTTCAGACTAGACATGTGCAGGAGGCAATATGCAAACGATGCGTGCAATAGAGGGACTGCAGGTAGGCGTGTTTCTATGAAGTAATCCTCAAGCACGCCTTCTATGTCCCACACCTTTACACAATTGGGATCTATCCATTCGATTTTCAACCTCTCCAAACAATCCGGTCATAAGCACCTTGTGAATAACCTATCTTTTCACAAACAATCTTCTTTTGTGTGTAAATTTCTATGAAAATATTACCCACCTAATTTTTCATGTAGTTTGTATATATTTTACAGTATCCCTTTCTGTAGTCTAGTGTCATCAGTGGGTCTTCTGTTTATGAATTTACATCATCGATATATGTTTTATAGATGAACAGACTTCATCGTTATTAAGTATATGTATGTAACAAATTTTTGTATGATAATGCGCATAGTGTAAGCATGCGTTTGCTTTTTACAAAATCAAGTGTCTACTACATTCTGCATGTTTGTGTTAATTTATTGGTTTATTATAATGAGTATGTGTTGTAACGATTGGCTTAAATCGATTCAAAAGATCACTGGTACATGGTACATCTGCAATTACTTTAACAAGAAAGTTGCGTAAGGTCAGTAATGGACCGACTGGCCCTACCTTAAGTTGAAATGACACGAGGACGTTATATTGCCGGCAATAAATAGACGTCTTAAGTTAATTTACAAATAGCAACATTAATAAAGATGCTTACAATTTTAAACGAAATATTAGTCCCTGTTTTTTTATTATTGGAAAATGAAAACTACGGCAATTAATAAATGCTTCAAAAATGGGTTTTAAATTAGCAGCTACATTTATATTACATATATACTAATAATTCTAAATTAACATTCTGCGTGGTGGCATGATAAATTCATAAAATATAGAACGTATTACATCATATTTTGAAAAAATGGTTTCAAAAGCAATAGCATGCTTAGTGTGGTTATTAATATTATTATTATTTTAAAGGTTCAGATTGGTGTTTAAATGGTATATTTCAATTTATGTTGCTTACTTTCGTAATAATTTATGCATGCTTTATGTCAATATTTTGCATGATTGTCGCATGATAGAAATTAATCCTTGCATTTAAGTCTGCAAACCAGCAAAATGTAAGTATACACTTATATAAATTAATACATTTATTAATAGTACTTATTTTATAGTAGTTCATACAACATCATCTATTCACACTGTTTTTCTTGATCATCAAACTACATTTTATGTAAGTAAATTTCAGTTTAATCCCAAACCTCGTATCCTGCCATCAATAATCCTTTCGAAGTATTCTTTTTTAACTAAAATGCAAAAGATCTTATATATATTTTTAACTTTTAAGTAAACTGTGCAAATACATTTTTACTAAACATAATTTTGTGGCGTCCAGGTTTCGCATATGTCGGCGGCGCGTGTGTGGTGAACAAGCGATTAGAGAAAGTTAACTCTGTTGCAATAATTGAGGATACTGGTGGCTTCTCCGGCATCATAGTGGCCGCGCATGAAGTCGGTCATTTGTAAGTACCTAATTTATATATAATATTCGACATGATGTACACACGTCTAAATTATGTATTTATAAACGTCATGTCGAAAAGTCTATAGAAATAAGTTCAACACTGCGAGGTCGTTTTTTAATATTTTTTAATTTGAATTGTTATGTGTCATACTCATACAAAAATACATAAACAGCTCTCGCCAATAATACTTGTAATTTTCTTTGTTTTTCGCTATATTGTACCAGTTACTTCTTTTTATTAATGCAACAACATATGAAAGCGAATCGAGCGAAAATTAAAATCAAGTGAAAAAAAAATTCTAGCTTAGCTCAGTTATAAAAAGAACTACAGCAGACTAAAGAGAGAACTTAATTGAAAACGTTAGACGAATAAATTAAACAGAAATCAATAATTCCACAACAACATTTCAGACTTGGCGCTGTCCACGACGGCAGTCCCCCGCCTTCCTACCTCGGCGGCCCGGGCGCTGAGAAGTGCAGATGGGAGGACGGCTTCATTATGTCAGACCTAAGACACACGGAAAAAGGCTTCAGGTGGTCGCCATGCAGCGTCCAAAGTTTCCATCACTTCTTGAAGTAAGCCAAATAAATTATTGTGTTATAGACGACATTTAGATACCTATATGAGAAATATTTGAATTTGTGAAAAAATAATAACTGGTCTTTGACATGGCGCCCCTTTTTACCATTTTATATAATAATGAAGAAATTTGTAAGTAAATAATTAAATAAACTCAACTGCCCGCACTAAGCTTGTATCGCAGGTTTGATGAACACAAGCACAGAAACAGACATATAACAAGCACAAATACAAGCCCGCGCTGGGTATCGAACCCAGGACCTCCAGATAGCGAACGGCCGGGGCGACCAGACCATGGCGATCATCAATATTTTTTACTAAAGCAACATCACATCACTGCAAGCCATCATTTTACAAGAAACATTGCGACGTCTTTTTGCTGTGTAAATTATGTTCTGAAGGGAATTTTGTTGATATTTCAGCGGAGACACAGCAACGTGCCTGTACAACTCTCCACATGAGGATGACTCCTTACCACGGGTGTTGCCTGGTAGATTACTTACATTAGACGCGCAGTGCCGCAAAGACAGAGGGACGAGGTAAAATAATTTTTAAATACTTACTCTTTTAGTCATGTTGTTGAGAAGAAGCAGATGAAGAATATAGAACTACCCATAATTATGGCAGTGGATTTCTTATGGCTGCTAAATATACGTACATAATCAGACAAGACAAAAAATATTTGCTTTCATCAACTAGTAAGTAAACAGATAACACTCAACGGCCCGCACTAAGCTTGTATCGCGGGTCCGATGGACAAAATACATAAACTAGAACACACCCAGAACAGCAGACAATATTAATTCTAATCCCTTATAATTTCAGCGCGTGTTTCAAAGACGAGCGCGTGTGCGCTCAGTTGTTCTGCTTCGATGCGGCGAGCGGGTACTGCGTCGCGTACCGCCCGGCGGCGGAGGGGTCGCCATGTGGAGATGGACAGGTGAATACATAGAATCTTAAAGTCCTGTCTAAGTGCACACTAGCGCTAACACCACAGTTTTATACCTACATTTCTTTTCATAAGATTATAGTTACAAAATTACTAGATAAAGGATTTAATAATATAGTCAGAATTCACGACAAGATTTTTGGTGGTGACAACAGAAAATGAATCCATATTAATATTATAAAGAGACAAAAAATAGTATTTTTGTTTGTAAGGAATAAACTTAAACTACTGGGCCGATTTTGAAATCCGGCACAGATATAGGCGAAACCTTTAGGGGTGACATAGGATACTTTTTATTATGGTTTTACCCGAGCAAAGCCGGGGCGGGCCGCAGGTATATCATATGTTCCTCACAATTTCAGTACTGTATCAACGGTCGGTGTATAACGGAACACGAGAACATAATACCTGACTATTCTCAACACACGCCGAGCTACGTTCGTCCAGAGACGAGCCCTTTCTTCCAGAATATTACCAGGTAACTATTTTACTGTTTTTCTATATTTAATGAATTTAGGCACGGCGGTGCGTCTACCAAGTTCGAATAAAAATAAAGGTGACCTCGGGTTGTGCTTCTTTCTGTTATTTAGAATATCAAAATTGCTTGAGTTATTTTCGCATACTTTTAGTCAATAAATTTAAAAAAATACACTACCAGTTTGTCGACAACGCAAGTTACGTAATGTCAAGTATTTATTTATTATTATATAGTACATAAGTATTATGTGAATATATTTAGTTTTCATCATTTGCCTTACCTTATTATTATTTACCTTATTTAGTTTTATGTGCGCTAATTTTAAAATTACTATTTTATAATTTAGTGAATTTAAACTGACATTGCTGACTCTTATCATAGGATCAGTGACCAGATCAGTTTAATCATACATCAGATTTGTGTGAAAATACTAGTAACTTACTTCTGTAAGTACGCTTGCTGGTATTTGTTGATATTTTTTGTGATCATAAGCCAAAAATATAAATATTGCATGTCACCCAATGGCTGTGTTGGAGCGGATTGATGTTTCATTAATTCCTAATTCATTCATCCCTCTAAATTGAACAATTATAATTCGACTTTGAACTATTACATAAGTCCACATCCTACACCGCTATTTGGACAAATGTCACCATCATTGGAATGAGACAGGATTCTAATAATAGTTTGTTTAACGAACACAGTTACGAAGCAACTACACAGCCATACCAACCGAACTACTTTTATAACCAAAAGCAGACCACTAGCAGTACAACGACAACAACAACAACTACAACAACGCAGAACTACTACAGCACAACAAGATCACCATTCAAATTCCACTACTCGCTACCAAGCTATACATTCCCACCTTCAATAAACAAATACTCAGTTTCAACAACGAGGAGCCCATACGATTTCCAAGACTTCACAACACGAAACTACGATAAAGGATACTACAATAAAAATACATATTCGAATTTCTTCTCGAGTGGGACTACGAAAAATCCATATCAGAAAGTGCAACCGATCTTCAAAATAGGGACGTATTACTCGCAGCCGAACGCGATAAGACCTGATGCAAATTCACAGCAGCAAGTAGAAGTAGAGCCAGCGAGATTGGTGTTCTCGTATCAAAGGAATTTGACTACAGGGGAAATACAACAGTAGAATAATTTATTGGTAAGACATTAGGGGCACCTTCAAAGACGTCGCCGCATGGATCATACATAACATTCAACACTTAATATATGATCTCTTATAACTAATAAAGCAATCTTGGAATTTCATGTTGCAACACAACAAAACTATACATATTTTATCACTTATATCTCAAATTGAATAATTTATATTATTAAATAGTTCTAGCCAAATTATTTACCATGGAGCATTTGGGATTCCACGTTCGCTGATTGTGATAAACATAATACAGAATGGTTTCCTTCTACAATCGATTAAACAGGACAATATCGACAAAAATAGTTATCATCATCATCATACTGTACTATTCTATACTACCTACATATTATTCTTACATATTTTACTTCACTGTAAATGACATTGTAACAAGTATTTAAAATACATACGTCGATACCTGGCAATACTTTTCTAAGAGGTATTGTACCTAGTACTTAATAAAGATTAGTTCAGATTAATCAGCGAAATTTATAGTATCATAAATGAGACTAATTTTATATATTTTGAAACACATGGTATCGATGTAAGTACTTTGCAATTTTGAGACAAACAGACAAATTCCAACCGCATATACGTATACCTACGTGTTTGTGTATACTTACTTACTAATAAATCTTCTACTACTACTACTTGTGTTTAAAAATATATAATGTCATCAAATGGAACTATTTTCAGAGATATACATGACCAAAATATATTTTATATCTCAATCTCTGACAATAGTTTGGCATATTTAAGTCTTTTTATATAATTAATTACTTCAATCTTAAGAGCGTTCTTTATCGTAAGCGTAATAATTATTACATTTATAATAATATTTTATTGAAATAAGCTCCACAAAGACATTTTTTCTAAATGTATGTCATAAAAGTCAATTTATACTAATTATTTATACATATTTAGATATATTATTTATAGCTCAGATAATTTCTACGTCTACTATTTGGCTTTGTAAATACTTTCGTAATATTATTTATGGAAATAACTAAATTTTAAAAACAAAAAGGAAAAACAATGTTACTAATCTTTTATAAATTGCAACACTTTTTACTTCAAACTTTTCTGACTCTTCTCCATCGATTCTTCTCATCGACAAAATACAAAGTAAAATAGACACATTGTGATTTTATTAACGTATATTATGTATGTCTGTTTTCAGCAGCCGCCATTAATATAAGAAGCGGACTAAGGACAAGACTGCCACGCCGGGAGTAGGCCGCGAAGGCCCGCCGAGGACCGTAGTCCCCCGGCCTCCAATTGAGTGAAACGCACGTCCCGTAGGAACTAGGTTATAATCGTGTTACACTTGGCTGTCGCACAGCCGTGCTTCTGTTGTAATACGCGCATACTCAACGCCGATTCTAATTTAATGCAAACAAAGTACATACATTATCTCAATTTATTATTCCCATGATCCTGTATCGATAATTAATTTTGCATAAGCCAATATTAGTTTTCCTTTCCTGATTTAATAACAATTTGAATCGCAATCGACTTGCGTAATACAATGGAAAGTCGCCTTTATGTTCCAGATAATAATAGCGTTTAGAATAATTTCAAAGAATGTTGTAAATATTTTTTATTAGCCAATCAATTGGCCTCTTTATTATTAAGTTTCATGAATAATTAATATTAATTACATTAAGGCGACTTACAATGCGTTAACGAGTAATATCAGAATAACACGTTTCGTTTACAACAAAACGTGTAGATACATTATGCAACGAATAGCAACGAAACATTTTTTTCATAAGAGAATATGATATCATGCAATATACTGCATAATAGTGATGCATAATAGACTGGTAATACTTTTTAGTAATAAAAAAAAATAAAAGCAAGCAGATATAGACTTTGCTTGTTTTTATTTTCCATTTTTATAGCAATAAAATACGGGATTGTGCGATGTGTGTATAGTGTCTGAAGACATACAGATATTAGTGCGTGATATTACATGTGATTGTGTTATTATAGTGAACTATGTGTAAGTAAAATGGCCGACCGAGTGATGGAAACTGCGACGGTTTTGGAATCATTAGAAATACTCCTTAGCCTATTTACGTAAAAAAAATATAGCGTTCGAACTTCGAATCACGAAACTGCCACTACGTGCCTAAACGTTAAAATAGGTTTTTTAAAGATTTTTTTTCGTATAGTGCGACTGGCTCGCAAACTTCTGAACAATATACCTAGTATCCTTTAATTTTAAGTTATTTTACACTATTTTTGTGAATCCTGATTTTTCTTACGAGAACAAACGTATCTTGTTTTAATTTAAGTCTGTTTTTAATTTCTAAAATTATTTATGTGACATAGTTCTTTAAACATAAAGTTACCATCAATAGAATAAAACAAAAATGGTATATTTTCTTTATCCTCTTTTTATAAAAATACAACGAATATTTTTAACTGTACACAACTTGCCTTTAACTATTTATTATGTACCCTATTTAAGTATGTATGAATTGTTGCATCACAAATTTTCTAAATTTTAAGAAAAACATAGAAAATAACCAATGATTTGACGTGTATTTCTTTTTAATATGGCCTATTTTCCAACTTCTTTTTTACAGAGTATAGATTTCAAGGGATTTGAGCCTTACGATATTCCAATTTCAAAACCGCTTCTGGTTTACACGAAGGTACTTAATACGACGCCCAATAATAATAACAAAACTGTAAACAAATATTTACAAAAATTAAAAAAAATCTGCGCCTCTACATGTTACAAGAATCTATGTTGCCAGTAATGAATAATTAGGAATAAAAAAATAAAAGAAAGAAATTCCCCAACACCGATTTATTTGTCATTTCTCTTTTTTTATACAAAAATAGGCTCACATTTCATCTGACGTCTCAACTAAAAAAAAAACATTACGTATATAAATTCAATGCCCGAAATTAACGTATTATTCATTATTTAATTTTATTAAACGAAAAACAAACTACAATGTTTTAAATAAAAATGAATTGCGTTAATGTAAGGGTGTCCATAAATTACGTTGACCAGTTCGACCCAAATTTAGGGAGTAAATTAAATGTCTTTGTAAATATAACGAAACTACAAATTATTTATTTACATTAAAAAAATCAGCTAGATAGACGTAAGATAATCATATTCGATATGATAAGTCCACGACCGTGCGGAGGCGCGGACTCTGGGCTCCGACGTTCAACGGCTGAGGAGGGGTTCAGATTATTTTTTAAACCGTCTACGTAATTTATGGACAAAACGAAATATCCATCAACCATCGACATCTAATAGTTATGAAATGAAAGAGAAACAACATTACCAGTCCCTCTCTAAGTTTGAGCAAGATTTTGTGTCAACACTTAAAACTTACTATACGTTCTAATCTTACAAATAAGCTACAACATATATCAATAATAAATTATTATTATTGTACATAAAATATTATGATGCAATTTTGGCTTCAATGCATCAAGTTATAGATAATTTCTATCAATCATTATTATGTAAAGTTGACAAAAATAGGTACAACATTCTATAATTATCTACTTTATCGTGTACAGTCAAGCAAAAAAGTTACAACTTTTCATCAATAATTTACCTGATAGTCGCATGACTATCCCATCCTTACATTCTATTAAAAGTCGCGTCTGTCTGTATGAACTCGATAAACATAAAAAACTACCGTACGGATGTTTGTACGGTTTTCACCAATAGATAGTGTGATTCCTGATTAAAGTTAAGGTGTATAATTTACTATTTATTAGTTCTATACGAGTAAAGTCGGGACGGGCCGATAGTTTATAATATTATATATTTCGGACAAATATAATGATTCTATTTTATTTGCCACGGTAAATTGTAGTGGTCAAGCCGTAAACATAAAAAATTATAGACATCATTATATATAATAGAAATTATTATATATATATTTTTTATATATGTATAAGACCTACATTTGTTTATTGACGTCCTTGGAGAAAAGGCTGCGGTGAAGTTTGTTGCGCTGCTTCTTCTTCACCTGCGCTTTGGAAGTCGGCAGTAGACTTAGTATTAGTATTTTTTGACGTCAATAAGTGATGTATATCATCCTAAATTGAATAAAGGACTTTGAATTTGAGACACCGTCACCTTTAATTTTGCTCATATAAGAAATAGAAATTCACGATAAAAATGGGACAGAGCGCTCCTAAATTTTGTCCCTCACCATTTATATATATATCCACGCCTATCTTGGTGTATTGTTGGAGATAGAAGAATCTTCTGTCTCATTCTGTTACGCCAGCTCGTTGTCTTTGGACCAAGCTGTAGACTACTTTTTTGCGCGACTGTACAAGTGCTAAATAGGTAAGTAACTGTGATATTAACCAGTTTTCACGGGTAGCGTGTTGTCAGACGCAACGTTTTTAGCCAGGAGTTTGACTAACATACCGACGGACAGGCAGAACACTAGACCGGCTGGCATGAATTTCCTGCTGTTGTAGAACCTGGAAAAGGAAAGAAAAGTAAGTAGCACAAATATGAGCTATACCAATATTATAAATGTAAAAGTGTGTTTGTTTGTCGTTTTTCACATCAAAACGGAGCATTGGATTTAAGGAGATTTTTGCTGTGTATGTAGGTAGTTAGAAAACTGAATAGTAGTAGGCTACCTTTTGTCACGGGTGGAGCCTGCAAAGTTAAATAAGGTAAATCATACAAATATAAACATGTAGTGTTACCTGTAGCCCATAAGTCCTCCAAGTGTTGTGGTGGTACCCAACATCAGACCATAGTTGGTAGGGTTCTGGCTGAGTTGGTATGCTCCCACTCCTGGAAAAATACAACAATAATATTACAACTAGCAACACTGACTGAAGAATTATATTCAATATTTATTTTCATTAGATATATCAAAAGCCAGACCCGTCCATTAATGCAGGCGTATCTGTTTGTCTTAAAAAAATCAAATAAAAACATGCCCTAAAATTACAACGACAAGATAAATTTTTGAGTGATACATTTCCACAGATGGAAATAGAACTTTCGCATTTATAATATTAGTTGGGAAGTTGAGTTAACATATTATATCATGGACAATATGCGAAGCCAAAGCGGGTCTTAGTCTTTATATAATAACATTTTTCATACAAAAAATTTATTACCATCTTTATCTTGAATTGATTGGTTCATAATAATAGACGTGATTGTAGTATTGTTTTAACAACAGATAAGATAAAATGTATGGTTTACCGACCTAAAATAGATCCGAAAATTAAGCCAGCTCCCAATGATGGTATGGATCCTGTAAAAAATCAATCAAAATTCAATAAAAATATTTTTTGGAATATCCTACTATACTACTACATACATGTAATACTTAATATAGTATAACTTAATACTTAATATAAGTATTGAAATGTTGTATGGAGGAGTGAAGCTGTTCGCGAAACGAAAGTTACGCGTCGTTATATAGAAGGCAAAGTTTTTTTATTTTATTTTGATAATTCAATTGTTGTTGTACTATCGGCAGCCTAATATGATGTCATGCCTCCTTGGGAATGCTATTATTTCCTATCAGCTGACAAGACTAAGTCCTTTGGTCGCCTCATTTGACACCCACCGAGGATTTAGAGCTGTCTTATTTTAGGGTGGGACCACAAGCCCAGTATCAATCCTAGAAATCAAGGTACTTATTCAAGTTGAAATTAATACCTGTGGTAAAGCTAGTACACATATTACTTACTAGCTGTGCTCAGAGGCTTCATTCCCTTGGTAATTGTGGGATAAAAAGTACCATCCAGTTTATATCCTACATGTATGTGTTCATAACAATCCATCCAGTAGATTTTGGGTCAAAGAGTAACATACACACACTTACATACATCCTCACAAACTTTTGCATTTGTAATATTAGTAGGATTAGGATTGAACACTTAAAAGAAAAATCTTTTCATGCCATTTTTATATGTCCCAGATAACTGGCAAAAACTTTTTAGTAATTGATCTACAATAGATGTGCTCATAATTGAATAACAATATTGTGACTGATATGTTGTTCAAACAACCTTCATTGCTTATAAAATTAAACAATGGTGTAGGTAGAGCGCCTCGACACAGAGTAATTTCTTTCTATGTTATAATATGAACAATTTATTTAGCTGAATTTGCTAGTAAACTTCTTTCTTATGAAATGTGTCATTGGTAATGTTGATGTCAAGATTTTGAAGTCACCTTAAGGCATGTGATGTGCCGCTGCAGTCGATATGTCATCTGAGACATAATTAGCTATGCGGCTATACCTTGGTTTAAAAAATATTTTTTATTCTTTTTTTTACACCAACTGCGACAAGTGATGTTATCTAAACTGTGGCAACATACTTACTTACAAGAAAGTATTTTAAAAAGATATTGTTGTATTCAAAGATAATAATGTACAATCTAAGTTACATTGCATTTTTCATAATATTATCTTATCAGCTTTGGCCACTGTTAAATGACTGTTAAAAAAGGCCAAAAATAGACATTTTTTTTATTTCAATATATAATCTAAAATCAATATACTTAGTGAAAATTAAAAGAAAATTATAGGTAGCAGTTTCTTCTAAAATTAAACCTTTTTTAGTAATCGTGGTTTCAAACATGAGGTATCCTAAACATAGCAGCAGTTGTAGTTTTTTTATTAGGTGCCTATTTTTCTGCCGCCCGTCTCTAATAGATCTTGAAATTTTATATATAAGACTAAAGGAAGATTTTACCTGCTTTTGCATAACCCATAATACCACCGGCAGCTACTGTAGCAGCATATGCAAAACCAAGAATATCAACACCCATTATACAATATTAATTTACCAAGTGAAAATTGATAATTAAACAACAATTTCTTTCGACGTTGTGGAAAATTGGCACAACAAGAAATCTAGTTGAATATTTTTAAGCAGAAAGCTGAACTGAAAATGAAAGAAAGCAATAATCGCACTATTCAACTTGATTGACACTGACATTGAATTGAAAGACATAAATGACACAATGTGAAAAACCAATTGAAAAAAAACTGACTTTGATTCTTTTGAAAAATCGTCACTCATAGATTTAATAAAAGTACTTCGTACAACGTACCTACTAAAAGGGCATATTACGCAAAGCTCAGCGCAGATGGCGCTACTGGTACAACTAAGGTACACAAACATTGCCAATGGAGGCAAGAAGCGCCAATTTTCAATATTGTTGCAGATTTACGACCAAAAATACCTTCTACGCAATCGTGTTGCGAATTTAAAGGAAAAAGGAAGGATTTAGTGGAATATCTTGAAAAGAATAACACTAATTTATTTTAGGTTATGTTTTGCATTATTTGGTCAACTGTGGTCATAAACTAATAATATAAACTTGATTTTGACTGAAGATCTTACCTGTAAGAAGTCCATATATTAATAAGTCTTCACGTGTGTAGCTCACTGGATCGAAAATTTTACAGCGTATTCCATAGTTTTCGAAGTTTTTTTATCTTATGTAACAAACGAATGCTTACATAATGAAGGGTTAATAAAGTACTCTAATATGAACGTTTTAATCGACATAGCAAAAGGCGGCAAAGCTTTTGTGTACCTAACATACAGTGCTGTACTCTGGCGGGACAAATTTATGCTTTTTTCCAAAGTCACATGACTTGTTATAACCATGGAATTAGTAGGTACTCCGACGAAGTAGGTACTAAATACATGCGTTACTTTGGTAGGTGTAACGTTCGTGATAACAAACCCAAGACAACAACGAAAACTCACTCTGACAATGACAGTTGTGCCAACAAACGAAACGTCAAATTATTCATTCTGGACTTCTTAAAATTAATATGAAATAGATTTTAAATTCCCAGTATTCGCCGGCAAATTTTCAGTACACCACACCCACTAATCATCCGATAAGCAAGATAACTGTGAAATAATTGTTCATATTTCGTCATAAGTCGTCATTGAGTTTTACTTATAATCAGCTGGTTGAGAACTATGTTTTGCATTGCATTCGAGGCAGGCCTCTGTTTAGTGATATATAGCTGTCGGTAGTGTTTGCACGCGTACATTAAATATTTCACTGGCTGGTAACCTTGTCTGAGTGCGGCGAAGGCCACAAAGTTTGATTAAAAAGTAAAGGGTATTCTAGTTGGTCACGATGCTGAAAAGTGCCTCCAAGGTGACAATCAACACAGGCAACGTGCTGAACTTGATAGATATCAAGAAAAAAGCCGGACAAAATGTTACTGAGGAGGTTAGTTTTGCATGTTTTGATCTTTTTAAACTTGGAAAATATTTTTATGAACTAAAACAGTTCAGAACTTGAGTCATGATGCCTCTTTAGGTAAATTGTTTATCCAAATTAATAAAGTAAACATAGTATAATTTGTAAGTTAGTAGATTAAAAATTTACCTCAAAATTAAACTGATGGCTACCAGAAAAGATGAGATAGGAACAAATGCATGAAAAGGGAGGCTTTTGCCCAGCAGTGGACTATAAATATCTTGTAAAAAAATTGATTTTTTTTTTATTTCAAATTTATTCCACTTAGGTATGTACTATGATAAATTTGTGTTGGTCACTTGCCCACTGTGAAAATAAAATTGTTTCCATTTGATAGCTAACCCCTTCCCACAGTTCTAAATGTATATAGAAACTTAAGCTTTTATATAATAATATAACCTTTTTCTGCAATCAAAAGTTAAAATTATAGATGAATATTTTGGCTATAATGTGCAACTCTGTGTGCTCTGTCTATTATTGGGATGGAGCTTTTATATACTTTCCATTTCATAGGATGAAAAATTCATTATTATTATTTATTCAGACATTGCTCGGGTAAATACAGAGGCAGGGCAAACTAGAACCCGAAATAATGATACATTTAATGATATATATTTTTTATTATTTTATAGTTTATTTATTTAGGCCCTGGGCACAGATGCTATGTGGTCGCTGAAGCAACCTGTAAAATGCTTACATGAGAAAGATTTTAGTGAAAAATATATTAATTTTAATTTTATACTAACATCCCTTATTGTATGCTAAAGTCCTTCTTGGATCCTGTGATATTACAGTAGTTTATTCCATAGATACCTATGTTATCACAAATGCTCAACTTCCTCATCACATCTAGAATAAGTAGATAGGTAAATAAAATAGGTAAATAAAGAAAAATTTGCTAGTTTTGATGAAGCAAACTTCAAGTTAATGTATGAGTCATTCACAATGCACAAGTCATGTTGACTATTTGAAATAAAATTAAATCTTTAATTAATAAACATTTAAAATGCATTCATTCAGTCTTTGAACAAAATATTTCTTTTTGTATATATATTATATATATTCACTGCAGGCAGAGCTGCAGGCAACAAAGTCATCCTACTAATATTATATGCAAAAGTTTGTGAAGATAAATGTGTGTATGTTGGTTACTCTTTCACACAAAATCTTCCGGACTGATTGTTATAAATTTCATAACAATCAGTCCGGAAGTCAGTCGGAGTCTTTCCTGTTTATTCTACACAGGTAGAATAAACAGGAAAGACTGAAAAAGGCTGTGAAATAACCTGGAATAACACATAAATAGGGTACTTTTTATTCGAAATTCCCACAGAAGCAAAGTTTAGGGGCGCAGCTAGTATATGTTTATTTTAATATGAAACTAAGATTTTGTATTTTTATTTCTTTGCACCATTGCAAAAAAATAAAAAATATTGCATGGGCCACATGGGATATTATTTATTTATCTTATCACTACTAACCTTAAAACGGTGGGAGCTTCTGACCAGTCACTCATATCAATTACTATACTAAATTCTTAATTAATGAATGGATCTACACAGCTCCAATGTAGATTGTAAGTAATTACTGTTATATACAAATATGATATGTTTGATCAATTTAAAACAACCAGTGGTTCTTCGCATATTATCATACCTTATAACAAGGTAATTTATTATTTTTAATTACATATGTTGTATGAGTTTTTCTAAGTAAATGTCAAAGTAATTCAGTACCGAGAGACCTTCACATGCACTATAAGTTAATGTTTCTCAAAACAATAAACTACTAGTTACTATTATATTCTGACAACTAAGTCACATTACCATTTGTTCTTACATATTACATTAATTTTTATTTTGTGGATGTCGTACGATATACCGACATGCGAAAATCTCGATTTTGCGGCGGCTTCACCCGCGTTATTTTACCTTCAAAAAAGAATCCAAGCAAAACTCACAACCGCCATGACTTTGAGTCTATTACTTCGATTTTTTTTTCATTCCCTCCAGACTAACATTTTCAAAAGTCCTTTCTTAGCGGGACGTCATCTAGACACAATCTACTTTCTTGGCGAATTTTATCTTTATTGGTTTAGTAGTTTTCGAGATTTCATGAGTGTTTTGGATTTTATAGTAAATAAATATAGATTTCGCTCTAGGAAATCATCTCATGGGCACAATTAGGACTTGAGATAGTCAACTAAATAGATAGTTAACTTTAACTCGTACTCAACACAGAACATCATACCTATAGCAGTAAAACAATGATACTATAATTTCTTACTAAATGTTGACATAACAATGCGACTGGCAGTGATTTGCAGGAAATTGTGTCACCGCTGTTAGCAACACTTAATGGGGATTGTCGCGAATATTGCCATTCATATTTTTACTATCATCTATTGCAAGATGATGATAGCGACATAGTCAATTTATCGAAATTCATTGTAATGTACCGCATAAACATCTGTACAGGATAAACTTGTGACATCTTCAGTGTACACTCGGTAGGTACCGCCCGGCGGCACCAGGACGTTCCTCTCAATGGGCCCTTTAGGCATCTTGAGCAATATACCGCTCTGGCCATTTTTGCGACCAAAGTCGAGGTTCGTTCCCACCTGGGAGCTTTGCGCTGTTACTGTTTCGGCTGTACAGTCCTTACGACTGTCCCCATATTACCTCCGGTTAGGTCGACGTAGCGACCAACTGCAAGAAGGCTTCAGAAAAAAAAGTAAACTTGTATGTACGTGAATGGGTTTTATTACATGTACGTACACTGTCTGCCCATGTTTTTACAATGAAATTAGAAACAAATTAGGAAGAGTCCTATATTTGCCCCAGTGGTTACTCCAGGTTGTCTGTGGATTTCGTTTTATGTTGCTTAGTAACAAAAATAAACCTCCCGTTATAGGTGTATACAATTTTGTATTGATTATACTGTAAGCCTAAGTAGCTAGTATAATGATATTATAGAGGTTTTCCTCAATCTTATCCTGTTTGATTTAAAATAAACATTAAAATCATGTGTCGTCATTACTTAAGGTATAATAATTTGTCAACACGATGACTGAAATTTGCTCAGCAATTTTTGCATTATCATTCCGTAAGTTACTTCAAAAATCTATGATAATATGACTAGGGATGACGTAATGATTTTTTAGTTTGTTTGATGTTCGATTCTCAAATCCGGTTTTGTTTGTATTTATTTATTGAAATATACAGACAGTATTCTGGTTGCGCGAACGACTATAGTCCACTGTTTATCCTTCTGTGGATGTCGATTTTTCCACACGATGAAATTTTTCCAAAAAGTACCAGGAATATCCTTATTGTATGTAGGTAGTACCAGGTATAAATAGGTATTAGTCGGTGATTTTATTTTTAATAATAATTATTTATTTGAGAGAGACCTTTCCCCAGCAGTGGGACGCATGACGCACGTCACCTAGAGGTTACACAAAAAAATGTGACACATTATGAGTGAATATTTGATTTTCAGGTAGCTAAATGTCAGGTCTTTGACAAGCATTATGTCAAGTACTTTTTGTGAGATAAACCCTTGTGACATGTTAAAACTAAAACCGCAATTTATTTCCAGTTATCAGAAAGCATAAAACTGACCCTAACAGAATGGGGCTCACAAAACAACTCGATTTACCAAAATGGGTCCAGGACAGAAGATCAAGACCCGCACCAGATCTCAAACTATATGGTCGTGTCAACGTCGACGGCTGCACCGGCGCAGGCGGTGTTGAACATCACGCGGCCGCACGATGACGTGCAAAATAAGATGGCGGAGGAGGAGAGGAAAAATCTGAAGATCGGAGTCAAGATATTCATTAATGAGGACAGTACGGCGTCGTTGACTGAGTGCTTGGAGAATGGTGAGTTTTAATTCTTTTTTCCTCATATCTCTATACAGAAATTAATATAGCAATATTGTTGTTTGATGAATAAGAGAAATCATTGAATATTTGCTGGGTTTATTGCAATGCAAAAATAACTGTACAACCGTTGCGTGTCAGCAAAAACCAGTGAGAAAAATTATTAGCACGAAGGAAAAGTAGTTAAAACGCCACATCAATTTTCGACCACACAGACTAAATTAGTGTTGCCGCTCGATTGTCAACTATCGATTGCGTTTCAATTAACTATCGATAGTTTGAGGAAAAGCAGTAGTACCGATAGTTATCGATAGTATTGCCCTGAAATATTAGATATGCTATCGATACTATCGATCCAACAAATGCTAGGTAATAAATAAATATCTGAAATGAAATTGAGTTGTGCCATTCAGTGCATCAATTCGATTGGCTTTGTAGATATTATTTACATTGACAACTAATTAGCGAACTGCTCGCCGTCAGCTCTCGTCTGTCAATTTAAAATATGACAACAGAGGAGCGCTTCAAAGTTCATTATTCAATGACCGTAATCTGGCCGGGTAGGAGCGGTGCGGTTAAACGTGTTAGGACTGTGGACAGAAAATTATATTAGACATTTCGAAATACACGAAAAGAAACTGGTGAAGAACACTCAATTAAATCATAAATTAAATCAAAATCGGTTTATTAGTTTAGGAGCTACAATATCAAAATCAAAATCAAATCATTTATTCAGAAATTAGGCCTTCACAGGCACTTTTTCACGTCATAATCTAAATTAAATGATGTTTACCAAAGCTACAAACTACTAGCATTTCGGAACGACCACTGCTGAGAAGAAATGCCGAAAGAAACTCATTCAAACAGTGTTGGTCCCTATTATGCCAGAAGGGCTTACCATTTTTTATATATAAATTTATGTATAATTTTTTATCAGTAATATAACATTAAGTACATAATAAAGTACATGGTCAAAAGGTATACTGAAACATATTATGATTGTGATCAAGTGCCGATGAAAGGAAAATATATATATACTTATATATATATGTATAATTAACCAAACAAAAAAAAACTTTTAATAAAAGATCGAGCTGACCAGTTCCCCCGGCAGCACCCGTTCACGAGTTGATCTTATCTACTATATAGACAGACTTACATACCTATATAATACACAATGACATCACAATTTAACCAACCGTTCGTAAAAATAGCACGTAAAGCACATATTCCGTTATACTTCGTCCTACATGTCACGAATTATTTATTTAAAGCCCTAACGACCCCTTCTACATAAATATCGATTGAATTTATACGTCAAGATTCAATTAATAGTAGCGTTTAGTATTTTTTCCCAGCTTATCCTTATCAATATTACAATACACTTGTCATACAACTAGTATGATGAACGAGTGGCATATATATATTTATCTGTGCGATAACAAAACCATTGATTTGTTTTGAGATTAAATCAAATGTTGTTATGGAAATATACCTATTATAGTTACTGACATAGCATCTCGCTTGAACTATGCCTATTTTCGATATAAAGTAGTCTTATTTCTTCTGTATCTTTCTTCATAAATAAAGGTAAGGTACACGTTTTTTTCATTTTAATATATTTTTAAAACCACGTGTAAAATAAGTACCTAACATGGAAAATGGTTTCAGAATCTCTTAATGTAAATAAATTTAAATAAAACAATATATTTTCATATGAATTCGTGCTCTGTTTTTTTTTGCATAAATTTAGTAAAGCGTTTTACAGAATAACCGTAACCACATACCTACCGATTTTCAACTGCGTAGTTTATTAAAGTTGCTGTAACATACGGACAGACAGACATACAGACATAGGTATCTGTTTTTTGCCATTTGGCTACGCAACAAAAAAATTATTCAATACGAATATTGCGCTCTTAGGAATTTCGTACTCTAATCTCTATTTTTTTCTTACAAGTATATGTAAACAATCTTATCATGTCATGATTTTAGAGCAATATGAATTAAAATATATATTCTTTTTTAAGAATTCGCTTTTGTTGTTGGTCAATAGATGTTTTACTATAGAAGGTATTGGTATGATTATGAAAAAAATATTAGATTTATTTTCAACAAAATTAAACAATAATAGATGTTAGTCTGTTATATTAAAAAAGCATACTTTATCTAAGTAAAATTATGTTTTGTCACTGTCGCCACTTCACAATATTTGACATTGACAGAACGAGATACTTTAGGGATTTTGTGAATACCAGGGTATTTTGTCCAACAGTGAGACACAAAATAGGGTTAACAAAAAGAAAAAGTCAACAGCGTTAGACTATACGAAGTACTTTTGGCGAAGCGCGCTCAAACAACGAACGACCTTGCGTGTTCCGTGTGGTATGTCAATATTTTATCTAATCTAAACTAATATAGAAAAGAGTACAGATTTATTAGTATTTTTATTTGTGATTTTTAGCCTTTAATTGGCTGAAATAGTTGATGAAACATTTTATCGGAATAACTCTGCAGTTGAATTGAATGAATTTGTGAGAATGTCATTACCTTTGGCTGTGTAAAGGTAAATTCTCACAAATTCATTGTAAAACTCAATATTATCTCTTCTAATAGGTAATATAGTTGAAAGTTAAATGGATAAAAAATGGTAAAAAAATATTAGTTTAATGACGGTGACGTACCTAACATGAATCGATGACATCACGAGTATGAACGTTGAATGATAAAAGGTAACGTTTTTTATTTTTATCTATATCTGATATATATACGTATATGTTGATTCACAAAATTAATATACAAAAATGATCAAGCACAAATTGAAGTGCCCAAAAAATTTTAATTAATACCGTTTAAGTATGTTGCGCCATACAGGAATTTGTTGTGTAATACCTACTCGGCGACTAATATAAACTATCGGTAGGCACAGTGTTTTGTTATAGTCTTGTAAAACTATTTGTCCTATTTTCAATGTCATGTCGTGATCTGCTATATCACTGGCAGATTACAAGTTTAGGTTCAAAAGTTTCAAAGATGAAAAAAAAAAACTGCCATGTACGCAGTAAAATATTACTGGCCAGTTTATTATGGCCATTAAAATATAATATATCACCCAGATGTACATTTTTGAACTGGCCAGTAATATATTTTTAAAGTAATAAATAATAATGAATCCCCTTTTTGGGATTAGGTGTTTGTTTTACAAACATTTGTTTGTCTATTAAAGCTTACGAAATGGTTATTTTAGAATACCTATATGAAAAATGTCTACATTACTACTATATGCACTACACTTTAAAGCATTTTAATCTATGTGGCGAATATTTTTGCCGATTTAGGAACATTTTCATTTCATAATAAAACTGAAATAAAATTCTTGCTGATAGTTTTTAGTGTTCACAATACAATCCAGTCAATACGGGTTTTTTTGTCTGTTTTAATAAAACAGAAAAAATATAAAATATCTTCTATGTATAACAAATATTTATTACTTCTGTAAGTAAAAAGTAGTGGTTGAATTTTTAAAATACATCATATTGTGCGAAGACATATTAATTTTTGTTTGTACTTATTTCCAGTATTCACAGCCCTACACGCGGAGTGCATAGACAACGTGACCCTAGCGTACAACCCCGAGGTGCTTTACAAAGAGGACTCAGAAGATAACAACTTGAAGAATACACATGTCAGCGCCACTAAAGCATCTCCTATCTCCCTTGGAAGTAATATAGGTAATAGCAAAGTTTAATGAGTTTTGCATGATTGTTCGAGGGCCTTGCTAAAGGCGAGACTGCCGCTAGCGGTCATAGTGCAGTCAGGGTTGTCACAAGATATGAAAGTGAGTGATATTAATTGATACAAGTATCGCTTAGTGCAGAGTCCACAGTCCAACTAACTTATCCTTACATATTATAAAACAAAGTTCTCAGCCGCGTCTGTCTGTATGTTCGCGTTAAACTCAAAAACGACGGCATTGATTTTTATGCGGTTTTCACCAATAGATAGCGTGGTTCCTGAGGAAGGTTTAGGTGTATCATTTATTATGTTTTACCCGAGCGAAGCCGGGACGAGCCGCTAGTAAATTGTAAATCTACCTTCTGAATTGATTCTGTCAAAATATTGTACTTTTTTTTGGTGAATAAAGTTAAGTTATTATTATTATTATACTGTATCTGCATTCATAATCATTTCAGCCCTTTTCTGCCCACTGATAAGCATATGATCTTATCGTCATATTCTTATATAGAACAGATATTTTCAGATATTTTCTTTATTACGTCGTAAAAGTACAGACGATATATTATGAAAGTTTTAAGGATTATTTTTCAAGCAGATACTAACTTTTCGCTTCGTAGGTATTAATCACCACCGCAAATTAAAAAAGTATTTAACAACAAAATCGCTTGAAAAACAATAGTGCTATATATGTTATAGCCTTTTAAAAATTTTGTTTCTTTAATAGCATGGGCATGTTTTTGTCAGGTTTTGAATGAGTCTTCTTCTTAGTCTTCGCTGCTGCTGTTTCCTATTTATTCCGGCCTATGGCTTTTCTTTAATGCTTGGTCCACACGTCGTCGTCGAACAGTTTGCCAAACTTTGGTGGATCAGGTATACATTACCGGTTATTCATTGCGGCAAATAAAAGCACTCATACTAACTACGCAATCTTCACGCATTCGCGTCGGCATGTGTCTGCTTGGCGACAGTGTGGAGCTGGCCTAATTATTAAATTATTATTATTATACAGCATTTACAGTTTCCCAACACATGCTGTGAGCCAAAGAACATACATTTACTAGACAAAAACATATGTAATAAATCTATTTAACCTATCATAAAAAATGACAACATGAGGCTGATTAATAATTGGGTATATTTAAAAGATTAGGCATATAAAATATTCTGATGCCTTATTTTTAGCACGCAACCCTTCAGTGGAGGGCACCGAGGCTGACAATGAGGCGGACGCGCGCAAGTGTGAGAAGATATTACCTGGCATCAAGGTGCTGTGGTCGATTCTAGAAGATTACGTTAAAGAAGGTGATTTTTATGTATTACTAGTAGTTGCAAAAAAAAAAAAATTTGTTGCTCAGTTTTCACGTTAAAGAAGGACAAACAAACACACACAAGTTACAATAATGGATGGATTTGTATGGTCTTACTTAATAATGGAATCTGGGAGCGAAGCAAAAATATAATGTGTTAGGATTTTGTGTTGGTAAAAGTAATAAAGCTCGCCCAAGTGGCGTTCCTATGAAAAGTTACTTTTTAAATACAAATGTTGGTTTGTGGTGATAGACGACCCTGGGCTCGGCCGCTCAGCGGCTGTGGAAGCAACCGGGAACAGGCTCCGATGAAAGAGAGAGTTGGTTAGTGGTGGATATTTTTTACTTTTATACAATGATGTAAATTATCACTTATCTTTACATTATTAAAAAACAAAGACCTCTTTTGTATGTTCGCGATATACTCAAAAACTACGGCAAGGGCTTTCATGCGGTTTTCACCAATAGATAGTGTGTGATTCCTTAGGAAGGTTTAGGTGTTTTTTATGATGTTTTTACCTGAAGCCGGGACGGGCCACTATTAAATAACTTTAAAAAATATATTTTGTCAAGAAAGAGAAGAAAGTAAAATGAGGCCGCTTTTCTCAATCAGAAAACATTCTATTTTGCATTACAGTGGAGAAAAAAGATGTAATTCGTCATTTCCTATTTTCATCGCTTTATTGATAAACTAGATATTGCCCGGGGCTCCACTCCCGTGGGAATATTTGAGATTAAATATAGCCTATAGCAATCTTTGATAATGTAACTTTCTAATGGTGAAATAATTTCTGAAATCGGTCCAGTACTTTCGAAGATTATCCGCCTCAAACGTACAAACTCAAACGCTTACCTCTTTATAATAATAAATAAATATACTCGAACAAATCACACAGATTGAACTAGCCCCGAAGTAAGATCGAGACTTGTGTTATGGGATACTAACTCATCAATACTATATTTTATAACAAATACATACATAAACATCCAAGACCCGGGCCAATCAGAAAAATATCATTTTCCATCATGGATCGGGAATCGAACCCGCGACCTCTCGGTTCAGAGGCAAGCACTTTACCACTGCGCCACCGAGGTCGTCAAATATTATAATAATAGTATAGATTACATGGATATTCCCTGTTCCCAGGTCGTGTAAACCAACTCGGCGTGGCGGATGTGGGCGGCGGCTGTCTGCGCAAGCTGCACGCCTGGGCCCGAATAAAACCAGCCATTGCCCAGATCAACCTGGCCTCGTGTTGTGTGGTCCCGCCCTCGTTACACGCCTTCTGCAGGGCCAATGATGTTCAGCTGCTCACACACGCCGATCCGCCAGGTATTTTTTTTTGTTATACTACTGAGTAGGCAAACAGGCATGCACGCGGCCCACCTGATGGAAAGCGGTCACCGCTGCCTATGGACGCCTGCAACACCAAGGGTATCGTGCGCTTTGCCGACCCTGAAGAAATATTTTCGTCTCTAGGGAAAACCATGGCAGGGAGATCATTCCATAACCTTTGAGTACGAGGGAGAAAATCCCTTTTGAAGCCACACTTTGAACTCCAAGGTATGAGGAAGAACTCGCTGACGATGGCGAGAGGTACGGTGATGGAAAGTGGCAGTTGGTATCATGTCAAAGTGGCAGTTCCTCGGAAGACAGCCCATTATACAGACGGTAGAATACACACAGTGTGTAACATTCTCAATATTCATATTAATTTGTTTATTCCAACTAAGTGTACAATGGTGGTTTTAAAATTATTACATAGTTACTTATTTAAGTCTCTCTCTTTAAGTTTCTATTCAAAGAATATTAATTCTAGAAAAAAAGGACTAACTGCAGAATAGTTTAGAGCTACAAAAAAAAAGACAAAAAATATGAAACCGCATAGTGCTCAGTAGCGCCATCAAATCAAAATTAAACTATAATCCGGGAAAATATTGTATCCGCAATATTATAACTGGCTACAGTCAAACTTACCTACGTGTTTAATAGTGCCGCTCCTAACCGCCTTCCTACAGTTGTTATATAAGTACATTTAAATGTACACTACATTATTTGTAATAATTTTATTGTACAAAGAACACATGTTATAAGTACATACTAAAAAAACGTAAAATATATAATAGTGGACTTATCCCATGAAGGGATCTCTTCCAGTCTACCAGCGATATTCTTATATACTTCACGTTTATATAATAAACCAGAACAGATCAAAAATAAATAAACAAATGCCGTTTAATATAAGTACTAATTACGCTTAACAAAAGAATCGACGCAGAATTTTTTTTTGTTGACTCGCGCAATCTTTTTTCACTATTTTTTCTTTCAAATTCAAATTAATGTATTTTTACAGATCTACTCTCATTGGCCGCATTGAAGACCCTGTCTGACGCTGGTGTAGGTTGCCACAACCTGGATTGGTGCGCGCGGTACCAGGTTCATATTAAGTGTCGAGGAGTATTAGCCTTGAAGGGCTACGTCTGCAAGGCCACCCTCGGCGGACACCCGGTCGAGGAGGACAATAAGGAAGACAAGGGAAGTAAATAGTATTTTTTAACGATTACACTTTTGATTTGGATGTGACAGAATCTGTGAATAAAAGTGAAAAAATGCCGTGCTTGGAATTATTAGACTTTATGATGCCTCTGTAATAAATTCAATCGGTAAATACCTAGCATTGTGGGTGTTACAGAATCTGTGAAAAAAAAAAGTGAAAAATTGGCGTGGCAAATGCATGGCATTTTTTAAGACTTTAAGACGCCTTTTGAATTAATCGATTCATTCAGTAAATATTATTGATTGGGGTGTGACAGAATCTGTGAAGAAAAGTGAAAAAATTGCCTTGAATTGAGCCTTTGTATTTAAAACCCCTTTTTAATTAATACATAATACTTTCAGTAAATAGTATTGAAATAGGTTCTATTAAGGTATGACAGAATATGTGAAAAAATTAAAAAAAAATTATACGTATTTTTAATTCATATTTCATTCAGTAAATATTATTGATTAGATTTCATTAAAGTGTGACAGAATTATTGAAAAGGCCAAAATAATCAGCTAACTATGAACTAATTGTAATTATTAATTAACAGGGGGAGGAAATAACAATTTAAATTGCGAATTATACATAATGAGGTAGGGTGCTATTTTATTTGTGAAAAAGTTTAAAAAACAATGCATTGATAAGTTTAAAGAATTTTTGATTTATAAAAATATATTTTTACGAAATTTAATTCAAAATTTCTGATTATAAAAACAATATACTTTCAAGTTCTGACGTTAGAGACAAATATCTGAAAGAAAAATATAAAAAAAAACATGGGAAAATTTCAGTAAAGTAGAAAAAGTCGAGCAACCGATGTGTGTAAGGTTGATTGCCCACCCATCCAAAGTATTATTTGGACTTTATATTATTTTTATTCTTTGTTGTTTTTAGGCTTTCTTTCAAATATTCGAAGACCATTTGGGTTACCATTTTGCACCATAATTTACCCAAAACATTGTGATAGATACTTAATACATTTTGGCAACAGCTAAAATGTTACGTACCAAGTACTTAATGGTACTTGTTTAGTGAAGGGTACACACATGATTTATTATAATGTCGATACGGTTCCATTCCATCATGTAGCCCCACAATACGTATAGTTAAAATATGTAGTTTGTATGGAATAAATCTGTATTTCTGTATTATACTATAATCTAATTACGTATTTAAATATAATGTAAACATTTTTGATAAGTATTTAAACTAGCTTCTGCCTGCGATTTCGCCCACGTGATTTTCTCTGCGATAGCGCAACTGACGTGATTTTCATATAAACTTTGATCCTCCCATTGTGGCAACTTGAGGGTTGATTTTTGAAAAAAGATAGTCTACGTTTGAACAAATTTCATCAAAATTGGTCCAACTGTTTAGTCGTGAAAGCGCAACAGACAGACAGACAGACTTTCGCATTTCTAATATTAATGTGGATTACTTATTTACGTTATCCAAAATGAAAACAGCGCAAAGCGCTCGTATGGGGAATTTCATGTTTAGATGTCCTCTTAAGCATACTTTCACGTCGAATTTTGAATTAGAAACATTTTTCAAAACTACTAACATTTCGGAATGAGAAAATCAAAAGGATACGATTGTTTACGTTAATTGAAGTGCTTAAAATGGGTATGAAATGTATATCAATAACGAACCTATTTAATAGCCTCAGCTATGATGTAAAATGAAAAAATATGTAATATAATTTCTTCTTAGTAATAATGGCTTTTATAATATTTGTAAGCTGTTCACAGGGAAAAAGTGAAATTAGAAAATGTTTAACCGTTAATTATGTTAAATTTAGCCGATCATAAAAAATATGTGCAAAGTTGTTAAGTACTTAATTTAATATAGTAATTTTACTTAAATATATGGTATATGGACACAGGGTGTGTTTGTCTGCAGGCCTACCACCAATACAACTCGGTTCAATTTTATGAACCTAAAATTGAATCGCATTCATACTAAAAATTAAGTAGATGGTATGAGTTTGCGATGCAGATCAGTTTAGGTCGTCATAATTTTAAAAAAATACACTTTTGTTTGGTATATAAATAAAGATATACAATCTTGACTGACGTATATTGTTAAAATTTATGTTTTACATATATTTTTTAAATTGCTTTAATAGGTTTGTAATGAGATTTTTCACAAATAATAAAAACGTAGTGTCACTATTTCGATGAAAAACAGATTAAGATTAATTACCTTTATTTAAACTAATAATGGAGTATATATTTGTTTGTCAATCTGTGTGATTTGTCTGTATATATTTATTTATTTATGCCGCAACCATTCAATTGAAAGGCTGATTGGAATTGGTAGGCTGAATTTCCAAAAAAATGTGAACTAAATTTAAATCACTTGCCTGATTTTACGTCAGCCGTTTTCAAAGGGCTAGCTTACAATAAGCCAACTAGTTAAACTTTGATTGATGCTCGTTCAATGAATGATAGGCCTAGACGTTCAATTGAATGCCGGTGTTTAATGAACGGGCAAGCCTTCCAATTAAGTAGATGGATGCGACATATACATGCATAGCAAAACAATAAATAAAAGATTTTTCTTCAAGTTGATTGCTTTTTAAAACCTTACTTATATGTTAGGAAGTAATCTCAATCTAAACTATTTAACATATGGGTGTGTATTTATTTATAAATTAGTATTATTTATGCCGCTATTAAAATGTATTTTTATATTTATTCAGGTACAGGCATTTAGTATCATTATGATTAGTGTGGAAAAGTAGGAATGGCTTTGACGCGCTATGGCGGGGAAGAAAACGCTATGATGAAAGTGTGAATTTATGCATATTTAAAACATTCCTGATATTTGAAGAACGAATGATTTTTAAATGGAATGATACAGTTTTAGTACCTATTTCCAAAAGGCAAAAAGCTGTCTTTTTTCCAAAAATCAAAATCTCACACAATCGAAGTTTATTGCCTCGCATCTTTTTGAAGGTTTAATTCAGTTTCCGTTCACTCAAAATCTATTTTACATTTAGTAGATTTTACAACAATAATGCCACAAAAAGGTTATGTGGATTTCGAATTTTAACGATATTTTTAGTTCTAAGTTAATTAAATTTATCACAAATACCAAGTTGACATTGTTACCATCTTGCGTTTATATCATTTTGATATTTATATAAAAGTTATACCACTATAATATCATTAACATGATAAGTCTTTATAGTTGATATTTTTTGCAAAATATACCATACTATACGAAAATTATGTTAAAAATAGTAAAAAGAATTTATGTAAAAAATACATATTGTAAACATGCATTAATGTTATTATTACAATGTAAGGTAAACCAATTTGTTTTCAAATTAAAGTATTTATTGAACGAATTATTTAATTTTATTTGTTATCTCTCATCCTTAATGTTTGAACTAGGTCGGCATATTTTCTTATTCCTTTATCTAGTGTAGCGTAATCGCCTCTGGTTATCATCATATCGAGTGTGTTATTGCTAACACTGGTGTCAGATTTTATTCAAGTCGCCTAAAGGCATTTGGCATGACTTTATATGACTACTTACCGCCATCTAGTGGCAGATTAGGGCAAACTGTCCACCAGTGTGCAGGTTTCCTCACGATGTTTTCCTTTACCGGAAGCAAGTGATGGTCTATGAAAACCATAGACCATCACTTGCTTCATAAATATGAGTCATATTGGTATTCAAACTCGTATGGCACGAGTACGATACCTGAGACTGCCGCTATCAATATACCAGGATACCAATGACATTGCCGTGTAATTGTCGTTGCGTCACAATGGCGTAATGTGATTGGTTCGCTGTGTCTCGTTTCGAATTGATTCGATGGTGAGAAGTGAAATGCTAGCCCGCACTTCGCCCACTGAGCTGAGACCCTTCGATCCACAGGTGAGCGTCTTAACCATTACATCACCCGCATTTGGTCAGTGGCGGATTTACCGGTAGGCTGGAGCCTAGTGTGGTAAATGTTAGAGAGCGGCAAATTTAGGCCAAAAAAATTGCTAGGCCAAATTGTCTTATACCCCGTCCCATAAGTTGAGACATAGGAAGGCGTCAGAATTTGCATGCAAATGTTTATCTACCACTGCCTCTGGTACTTTTTAGTTAGTACGCTATAAATTAAAAGAAATTATAAAAATTTAATAGTAGCGCGAGTCGATGGAATTGATTCTACATAGGTACTTTTTCTTCTACCTCTAATTTAAATATTTGTGTCTGTGGTGTGCCAAAAAACTTTATAACTATTAAAAAAAACATTGAGACACTATGATATTGACATAACATTAGCAGAATCGTCACCCTATTTGTGATGAAAATAAATGAGGAGCTGTCTTCCGTCGGCTGGCAACACTGTGTGTTTATGAACCAATCTTGACCATTCTATTTGGTATTGCAATGGCAAAAAATATAGTTCGCTTAAAATTAGTTTTCTTCCCTTTCTTGACAGACTGCAAGTTTGTACCTATTCTATAACCCCGAAAAATTAATGTTTGTGGACATTTGGCTCCCGAATTATACTCTAGAAGCAAAGGGTAACAACTAGTTTTTGTATATTTTAACTTTGATGATTTATACGAATTTTGTCTCATAGCTTTTTTTACTTGACAAAACCATAAATTTGAAATTCCAATAGTGACGACAGACCACCCTCGCTACCAACACTTATCACTCAATTTATATTCAACCGTCGGAGACGGGAGCTGACGAAATGAAGCGAATAACTTTATAATTGTGAATTTAAATAAAAAGGGGTTAGCCGGAAACCGGATATTGCCTTCCGCGTGACCCTCCGGTGGCGACGTTTTTTTTTTATGTTGGCAACGGTGGCGTTGGATGAACTTTTTTCTCTAGTGAGCAAACAAGAATTCGGCCCACATGGACCAAGCTGGGAGAAGACTTCAGAAATATTGCTCAATAATATCCCGTACCTAAGAATACAATAGGCCTTTCCATATATCGAAGTCGAAAGTTTATTTTCGAAGACAGATGCTAAATGAGCTAGTAAAATTACGACTTGCATTATTGGAGCTGCACTTAAACTGTCAAATTAGAACATTGAGCTCTATTTACACCATGGATTTAGTAAGTACTTGTTATACGATGTACCTACTAATTCCATGATTTACACATCAAATGTGATAGCTAGGCGTCCTCGGAATCATAACAAATCATAGATAATGACATTGTTACAGGAAAAGTTAGATAATCGAATTACAGAGTTGCGCAAGACAATATGGAAAGCTGGTAAATTGTGCGCGAACAATTTTGGCGAGATCGGCGCGTGCGCAGTCTTGTGTGCACCGTCAGCAAAAGAGACGAGGAAATATTCTATTAGATACCCTCTGGGAGCCAAGAAGAGAGTAGAATTTGTCTATTTATTTTAAAACATTACACACAAGATACACAGACTACGGCGTTGTTGAAAATAATCAAATATCAATTTAAACTTAGGGGAGGTGAGCCCAAAGCGGGTATACCAGCTAAAGCGGGTAGGCCTCGTTATTCATGCATACAAGCATATAGTGTAAATGTGTGCGTGCCGCGGCGACGCCCGAACGCGTACCAACACGAATCAGTTTGACGGAAACGTCAGCGACGCGCGGCGGCGTTTTGAGCGGCGGGTGTTTTTATTGGCCTGTTTTGTTAAAAAATATCAAGGTATGTGACTACGAATTTCTTCATTCTATTGAGACTTATGTTATTATTGTTACTTGTGTGTTAATCTGCATTAAAACAGCTTTGAATCCTCGTTGTGTGTGCAACATTTCTGATAAAGATTTTGAGGTTATTTTACAAATCGTGAAAAATAAACTTTTGGGCAAAGCAGGTATGGGTAAAGCAGGTAACCGCTTTGCCCTGACCCGCTTTACCCAAGACATTTTTGGCGCACACCGACTGTTCTCGCGTTAAGATCCTACAATATATTGGCTCTCATAATTCATATTTAGTCATGGTAGGTATTTGTAAAGTACTGAAATCTATCATTCATTGATAATACATTTGCAGATGGTTCAAAAATACAAAAGGAAGACCAAACAAGCTTCTTGGGACGTGGAGACAATGAAGTTGGCAATGGAAGAGGCAAAGAAGGGCTCAGTAAATGGTGCTGCAAAAAAATATGGTATAAATTTATCAACATTACAAAGGCATATAAAAAAAGGCTCCGCAGACAAAAAACTCGGTAGGTTTTCTACAGTTTTTAATGACCAACAAGAATCTGAATTAATAGAATATTTGTTTCATATGGATAACCTTTTTTATGGTCTGACAAAATCTGAATTTTTATCTCTAGTATATCAATACGCAGAGAGCAATAGAATTCCGCACCCTTTTAAAAAGAAAACTGCTGGAGAAGATTGGTATAGAGCCTTTGCAACAAGACATCCCGAATTAACTTTGAGAAAGCCAGAGCCAACGTCAGTAGCCCGTGCCCGAGGTTTTAATAGACCGCAAGTTGAGAGGTTTTTTGATCTTTTACAAGATCAAGTAGATCGCAATGAAATCAACGCGACTAGAATTTACAATGTTGACGAAACGGGTGTGCGCACCACCAGCAATAAACCACCAAAAATTCTCACCAGAACTGGAAAAAAACAAGTAGGAATAATATCAAGTACTGAAAGAGGAAAATTGACAACAATTGTGTGTTGCTGCAATGCAGCTGGATCTTTTATTCCTCCATTTATGATATTTTCTCGAAAACGTATGAACCCCCGACTGCTTGATGGATCACCACCAGGCACAGTAGCTACTTGTTCTGATAGTGGATGGATTTCCGGTCCAATTTTTTTAGACTGGCTACGCCATTTTGTAGAGGTGACGAGACCCACTAAGGAAAATAAAGTAATACTTGTGATGGATAACCACATTTCTCATAAATATCTGCCAGCATTAGAATATGCCTCAAAAAATAATGTGATATTTATTTCATTACCTCCACACACCAGTCACCGAACTCAACCACTAGATGTAAGCGTATATGGCCCTTTAAAAACCTATTTTGAACAGACGGTTTCGGTTTACCAACGATCTCATGTGGGACGAACCATTTCACCATTTGAAATTGGTCAGCTGTTTGGCGACGCTTACCTGAAAGCAGCTTCTGCTCAAAATGCTGTAAATGGATTTAAGGCAACTGGTATATGGCCAGTAAACCGACATATATTTAGCGATGATGATTATCTTCCTTCATCCTTGACAGACAGGCCGCTGGCATTAAATGCATGTGACGTTTTGATTTCTAATACGATAGCCACTGAACATCTTCCAAACACCTCTGTCAATGATCCTCCTGAAGATAATGAAATCGATACCATAATCGCTACTGAACCTGCCAATGTTCAAGAAAACTTTGACCCTGATATTCCCATAGACATTCCAGGTGACAATACTATCGACCATCCACAAATGCAAAATTATAGTCCTGGTCGCCTTTCTGTAGACTCCGATCGCACAATTTCCCCGTCAGTATTAGATAGAATGCTTGAAGACATTGACAGCAACACCCCTAGACCTGAGGAAGTTCTGCTTGTTAAAACAGTGATTCCTGAATGTGTTACACCTACCAAGGTAACCCCAATGGACATTCGCCCTATACCTAAACTAACTGCACCAAAGACATCACGTAAACGAAGAGCACAAAAGTCAGAAATTTTAACCAGCACTCCCATTAAAGAGCAACAGAGAGAAATTGAGTCTAAGAAACAGAAAGTATCACTTAAGAAACTTAAAGAAAAAGTAAAGTCTGTGTCTAAAAAAAATCCACCTGTGGCCAAAAAAGGTAAAAAACAAAAAGCCTCGACCTCGAACACAAAAAAAATTACTGGAAGCGGAAAGACAAGGAAGCACGCAGAAGAAAAAAGTGTCTGCTTCATATGCCACGAGATGTACGAAGATCCACCAATAGAAGACTGGATAAGGTGCGATGATTGTCATGGTTGGGCTCATGAAGAGTGTACAAGCTATTTAGGCAAAGGGGCCTACTATTGTGATCTATGTCAAGAATAGTAACACAAAAAAAATCACGTAAAGTTTCTGAACATTTTATTTTGTGCAACCTTTTATTATTTTAATTTTTCGATATTTTTACTTTTGATTAGATACTAAACTAATCACAAAACCTTTTTTTATATAAATAAATGTAGCAGTAACTAATTAAGACTGACGAATTTGATTAAAAAGACTGATTTTTTTTGAAGCAATGATTGTTGATTAGATATAAGATAAAAAAAAATCTAAATACTGGCTGTTAATTAATTTAATTTCAATTTAAATTTGATTGTGTACAACTTTTTGAAAAGTTTTAGGATATTTTTATTATTTTGTTATCATTATTTAGTTTTTAAGAAAAAAATCTCATTGTTACTCGCCTTGCCCAGTCTTGACCCGTTTTGCCCTAAGGGCCATACCCGCTTTAGGCACCCCCTACGGGTAAAGCAGGTAATATGAACAACTGAATAATTTTTAAGTTTTTGAAGAAATTTATGAAGAAAGAAGTGTTTTTTAGTTTTTGTTACAAAGTTTAATACATATTTGTACGAAATAATTAAAAAAAACCACTTTGCAACTGCAATAACCTCTTTATTTTTTGACACAAACCTTGAGGTACCCGCTTTGGGCCCATCTCCCCTATATTCAAAAGCAAAACAATAGGCACAAAAGTATTTCCTAAAAAGTCTATTTTAATTTATTTATACTTATTGCTATAAAATATAAAGACATGGGAGATATGTAAAGACACACACAGCCTAGGCAGCTAATAGGCAACAGCAGCATTCCCAAGTAGAGTTGACGTCAGACAGTCTGCCGGTTGTAAAATCATATAAGTATGTTCTTTCTTTTCTTGCAAGTCTTTGATCCATACCCCATTGCTTAGTCGCGCTCCGTCGTTTTAACGTCCGTCGACAGACAACGCATAAATTATATGAAGATTCGACTTACATACTTCAACGCACGTCAGCATCAAAACCCATAGAAATAAACGCAACTTCATTGTGCTGCGTCGTCGCAACGGAGCACAGCTGAGCACATGGACTTGGCTCTAAAACTTGCAAGTAAAAATGGAGCGTACTACTTTTTTTTCCTATCGGTACGTCCTCATCACCCGTTGATCACAACTCACAGGTTCAGCGTGCGCCCAGCAGCGTAAAATTGTCGCACTCTTACTTTCTCGGCTCACGTCCTTTCGCTTTAATTGCTATGACAGGGTCCTCGACCCCAGCGCCGCCATTTTAATTATCTAGACAACCTTGTATTGTTAGTACCCTTGTTTGTTTAGTAAACAAATCGTTACGATTTAAACATTATATTATGAGACTTTCCCGTATATTTCAATGTAGCTGTTGTCCGTAGTTCCGCCCGCTTGTGTTAGAACTCGGGTCATAAACTATCAAAATCGGCAGCGGCTCTCCTTGAGCGTAACAGACAGTTTTTCAAATTTATATGTAGGTATGAAAAAGGGAAGTATGCATTTCATACGGTTACTTTTAATTACTTAAGTCTTTAATTGTCAAAATTATAGTATGAGTCATTTTTTTTAAATTTTCAAATTACAATTCTTATTTTAAAATAGCGCGTGTTCGCCCGCGTTTATTAAGTGGGTCCGCTCATACATTATTTTTGTCAATATCTCGGGTTCTAAGCAATGTATCGCGATGTTAGACCATCTGCTATATAAGTGTAAAACCGCATCAAATTCCATTAAGTAGTTTTTGCGTGATGCGCGAACAAATAGAGGTACAGACAGACAAAATTTCTAAAAAAAAATCCAGACATGGATAGCCCACTTACAGTTTTATTAAATGTATAGATTAAGTTCGATAAAATGCGAATAACTCCAATTATAAAATCTAAAAATATTGCAATAATTTTCAAGAGTCCATTAATGTTAACTCTTGAGTTAACTCAAAATTACCACACATACATTAAACGAAACATGATACAGCTTTCAAGAAGTTGGTTGAAAATGTAATAAAACTATTAAATCATAGAGCATTACCTGTTCTTCTATTGGCTGTCGTGCACGGCTGACCATAGACCAATCACGGCCATCGGACGCTTGTAGAGTTGTAGAGTCAGCGATTTGTTGGTATGCTCTACATGTTTAAAATAGGTTTTTCTTGCATTAAATATACTTATCTATTTGATATACTTGTACAATAATATCTTGTAATTTTTTATCATATGGAATGAAACAATATTAATTATGAAACTGCAATTAATCAAACCATTGAATCAACGGCAAGGTGGCTTAAGTCCAACAATATGTTTGTTAATGTTGATAAAACAAAATATGTAGTGTTTTCTAATTACCAAACCAAACATTCTAGTTTGAATATAATATGTGAAGGTCAGAATTTAACTAAAGCCAATGAAATTAAATTTTTAGGATTAACATTAGACCAACACTGCAACTGGAAATCACATGTCGAAGGTGTATGTAACAAAATTAATAAATTTGTATTTGCTCTTAGAAAATTGAGACGAGTCGCTAACAGTAATATTGCTCGTACAGCATATCACGGATATGTGTCATCTGTTTTGAGGTATGGTCTTATCTTGTGGGGAAACTCAACAGATGTGAAAAGAGTGTTTTTAACGCAAAAAAAATGCATAAGAGCATTATGTGGTGTAGGTCCTTTGGAATCATGTAGACCTCTATTCAAAAAACTGAATATTTTAACATTAACTTCAATGTACATTCTTGAAGTCGGAATATTCGTAAGGTCACACATGAACTTTTTTACAAGAGTTAGTGACATAAGCAGAAAATTCAGACATAGAGATCCGTCTCGTTTGATATTACCTATTTGTAGAACATGCAAATACTTTCTGTGAAATGTTACTAAATGAAGATGTTCAATACATAAATTCTCCTCATAGTCGTATTCCTCATTGCTGAGAGTCGTGGTCATTACCTGGAATGAAACATACAACAACTTTCTTAGCACTATTAATGGAGTGGTTTGCCATTGCTTTCTCCATTTGACACACAAGTCGATAATTAACCAGTGTGCAGGTTTCCTCACGATGTTTTCCTTCATCGGAAGCAAGTGGTGGTGAAAAATATCATTTTCATAAATTGAACTGCGCTGTAAATTTGAATCGTTCCAAAAGTTGATGGAGACCCGCTGTACTTACTTTGCTTACAACCTCTTGGATACAATTCTATTACAAATTTAATATATTTCTTAATTCTTTCCATCTCGCAAAATATGTAAATTGTTAATAATGTGCAATCACTGCGTAAATTAAAAAAATATATAGCAGTTTATTTTTGTGTTCAAAGGGATTAGTGCGTTTTTGCATTTTCACTTCTCACCATCGAATCGATTTGAAGTGTGACGCAGCGAACCAACGACATTGCAGGTGTGGTTGTCGTTGCGTCACAATGGCGCAATGTGATTGGTCCGCTGTGTCTCATTTCGAATCGATTCGATGATGGTGAGAAGTGATATGCTAACCCGCACTTCGCCCACAGTTGTGAAAACTCAATAAGGTGTACCCCCACTAGACTCCCCCAGCTTTCAGCTCCACGTCCGAACGATCACGATCGTGAAACTGAGGTGCACGCCCCAAATACAATCTTGATTGTGTCGCTGTACTGCACACCCGCAGGCGATTGTGAGCGCCATCGTAATCACAAACCTATTACGTTGTACGAGGCAAGTCAGGGATGAAAAGCCGTCTGGCTTTAAGCCGAAAGCCAATTACAGCATTTCCATGTGTTCACGTGTCAGGCAGGCTCAGCTGAATTTTCATGACTTCAACACGCGAGGTTGAAAGAAATAATTTATTTACTATGTTATTTATTTTTCATGAACACATAAAGCAGGGTAACTTGATGTGCCGTTGACTGTACTAGAGAAAAATTCACAAATTTTTCTTTTTAAAATTCGTATCAACCAAGTTTCTCCTGCGTCTGTGCCGTTCGCACAAATGCTTACGTTTCGGAGATCGGGAAAGTGGAAAATCACCTGTAATGTCTGCAGTGCGACGAGCGTTTACATCTCGTATCTCACTTTCCCTTATTGTTACACGTTTCATGTGTTGACAACCTCATGTGGTAGTAGAGTTTTGACGACCTCGGTGACCCAGTGGTAAAGTGCTTTCCTCTAAACCGGTCATGATGGAAAATGATATTTTTCTGATTGGTCCGGGTCTTGGATGTTTGTCTATATATGTATTCGTTATATAATATAGTACCTATCGTTGAGTTAGTCACATATCACAACACATATCACAACACATATCACAACACATATCACAACACATATCACAATCACATAACACAAGTCTAGAACTTACTTTGTGGCTAGCTCAATCTGTGTGATTTGTCCTAATGTATATTCTATAATGTAATTTCTAGTGGTTACGATTGCGTGTTACCTATTTATTTATTTATCAATTTATGTACACAAAAAGCTTAAAATATAAATTACATTATAAAAATGAGTACAAGGGTGCTACTTATTTCAAATGAAATCTCTTCCAGTAGACCCGCGAGAGGAGATGTGGCACGTAGAGGCAGACTGGCGTGTGCATAAAAAAAAAAGAGAAAAGAAAAAAGAAAAGAAAACGAAAATTTGAATACCTACTTGCTTATCGTCTGATTTTTTTTCTTTTTGGGCGTGTTAGTGGCCTGACATAGTTTTATTTTGTCTATGCTTTTAAGGCGCTATGTACCCGCACATTGACGCCACCTCTTTTACTTCTTAATTAAAAATAAAAAAAGATCTTGATAAATTATGCCACGCAAAATTAAGTAAAAGATTAAAAATTAAGTAAATTAAGCAAAAATAAGTATTTTATTTAAGTATAACAATTACCTACCTTGTAGGTTTTCCATTACATAATATTCACGATTCTAACCGACTAAATCGAAAGCGGTGGCCACCAAAATCCGTTTAATCAACTGTCTGTGACCACTTTTTATTATAGAAAACTATAACGGTTAATATATTATACATAAGTCTGTAACTTTAACACTTTCTAATCTGTTCGAATTCATTATTATTTCTCACTAAGAAATAAAATACATTGATAAAAAATGTGATGTAGTGCTAGAGTGCGGCTAATAGCGCCTTAATTAGGTATAGGTACAGTTTAGTGCAACTATTTCAATGGCACCGATTCAAATCACAATTAAACATTAAAATGGTTGATGATGGTGAATAACGTGGTTGAATTAATTCCTTCTCAACGAATGCTGACACTGGTGTCCGATTTTATTCAAGTCGCCTAAAGGCATCTGCCATGACTTTTTTACTACTATTTAGTGACAGTAAATAGACGCATGGTGTTGCTGGTGTAGAATTTCATGTATCCATTAGGAGTCTCTGTAATAATGTGGTTTCCCGCCCTAAAATACGATCATTCCATATCCTCATGTAGATATCAATGACGTTCCGTTCGAGGCGATGAAGAAATAAAAACAGCCTTGACAGCTGATAGGCAACCACAGCACTCCTAAAGAGGGTTGACGTAAAGCAGGCCGGTCGTAAAACCTTTAAAATGCTAGCGGGGAATGGCGGAAAAAAACTACTTAATTAATTTTTCCAAGACAGTTGTTGTGCGTGTTTCATTCCACTTAATAACCACGACCCGCAGGAGGAATACGACTTTATAAGCAAAGAAGGGCTTCGAGGTATTACAACCGTAAAAGAACCAGGATCTGAGAGGTTCATTCAGTTTTAAACCAATATTATTATTTTTTTAATATAAATAAACATTGGGAGTAGGGACTACCATTTGCCAATTATAAAACCTTTCGTTATTTGAAGTTTTAAATTATGATATTTACAAATAAAATTATGCAAAACGTTTTTGTCCCATAAAATATTAATAATCGCACAGTAAACATTTTTATATTACATACTATAAATAGGTACATTTACTGGTATATACATATATTGATATAATTTAATCACCAGAACATAACACAAATTCAACCACAAATAAAAGGAAAACTGTCAGATATCCATGTATAGTCGTTCTATAAATAATATAAAAAACACACGGCTATGTAAACGAATTTCCTCCTACTCCCAAAATTAACAGATCTGGGAAGTTCCCATTAAAGCCACATCTACGCGGTCCATTTGGATGTAAACAACGTCTCATCTCTTTCCAACGTGCCGGATGCCCCTACGAGGGAACGAGGCGAACAGACAAATGCAGTTACGTAGCTAATGAAACGTGTCCACTGTCCAGCGGGGGCATCTCACGCTAAAATTATCTCAAGAATAGATAATAAAATAATTTTCTTTTTAAAGCGTACTTTGTTTATAATCGGCCAGTAATATTTTCCTCTATGTTTGATGTGTCCGTGAAAATTTAAAAGCGTTATGTTAATACACAAAATTTGATTTAAGAATTTTGTTAACTTTTTAAATTCGAGATAAATGTTTTCAGATATGGAACGTGGTAGATGATAATAAAGTCGATATTTAAATGAGAAGTTTATAAGATACTTAATGCGGTATGGAATCGAAATGACTAAGTTAAATTTATGTGAAATCATCTGTAACACTATGATGTCCTTCTCTAACTCTTGCCTCGATGTCTGATGAGGGAAGAGGCTAGATATATCTTTGTGTGGACCTCCGGAGACTGTTGGTGCATACATCGGCTGACTTAACAGGTTTTTCCAGTTATTGTCAACATTTGGATTGGAATACCAAGAATTTTAAAATTAATACTTTTGTACGGACCTAAGTAATCAGATTAATTTGTTTTCTTAAACTTGCGTTCATGCAATGTTTTGCAGTAAGTGAAACGATTAATACTTTTTTCACCAATTGTAAATTAGAACTTAGCTGAAAGATAATACATACATATATAACTAGACTTCATTAAAATATATATAGAGTATTGATCCATTACGAATCCAAGGCTTCTGTCTAATTTTAATTATAATACTCGGCTCTGTGATCACAAAAGGCGTATAAAATAAAATTGTTAGCTGAACGAATCGCAAGGAACTTACGCGTCAGCTTTACCAAGACTCTACAAATCGTTGGCTACCCCTGCAAAGAGCCTCGGCTCGTGTTCCGAGGCGCGTGCGACGCCAGTCGATGTAGAACCTGCGCGCGCGCATATACTTCACCGCTCCCGAACTCTGCCCGACTCTAACCGAAGCCAAACCGCGCATTCTAATTTCAAAAAATCAAACATTTGTGCAGTGCAGTGAAATTCGAATTTTGACGCGTTATATGTGGTTGAGGCCTTGAGGGATGTACTCGGAGTTTTGTGACAGTGATTAGTGTTTTTTTTTTATTAAAAAATAATAATTTGTGTTCCATTGGTAAAACAGGTGCGTGTTTATTTTGTTTATCAATTAATAGATAACTTGAGTACATTGTACTACTAGTAGATAAATGAATGCGTTGTATAAACTGACAATTTCCAGTGCATTTCTATAAATCAATAAATGCTTTTATATATTCAGATTATACATTCAATACGATTTTCTTCTACTAATTACAACATAAACAATCGCAAAACTGTATAAAGGCAATTGTTTTAACGTAATTTACTAATTTTAGGAAAAAAACAAATTCAACCGGCATTTTTCAGAAAACGCGGGTAGTCTTACAAATCATTGATAAATAGACATTTTCAAAGTCATTCCAAAATTAAAATCCCAGTATTATAGTTACTTTAACTAACTTGGATATTATGAAGTAGGTCTGTAGGTATATATGTGTATTGTAAATTTCATATATACATAAATTAAGATACCCAACGAATCAGTAAAGAGCGGAAAATTTAACAACTGTAGGAAATATTGTATGTTTCCTTGAGAAGTAGATAGATAAGTAGGTATTAATTAATATCACCCATAAACTTTAATAGAGCTAGGATTTAGTCGATGGATTTCCTTACGACTTCTCTCTCATGCTGCTACCTTGTACCTGGTTGTATTCGGGGCTGTGAAGCCCGGGGTCAGAGTAAAATAAACCTTAAAATTTGGAATTCCGTGATTTTACAACCATCTTTGTGAATGTTGTTATTATCAATTGCTAAGGCAAATGTTGGAAAGGAATGCTTGAAATGTGTTAGGTGTAGTTTCTTATAACGTCTACATTTTAATTAGAATTTTCAATGACCTTTGTACATTAAAATGTTTCATACATTTTCATGTGATTTTTATAAATGCAGATTTTTATAAACTAACGTGCATCGTCCTGCTCTTTTACTTTGAACATCAATCAATTAACATACATTTGAATCTGTTTAGAACATTTTACGAAAAATAATAATTTACAGAAGACGAGTAAAAAGGTGTGTAGGTAGGTACGTTAAGTTGGCAACTATCATATAATTTGTCATTCGCAAAACACTTAAAAATGAATAAATTACAATGAGTTATGTTATACGTAACATTCGATTTTAATCGATTCTAGAACATTTAGAGGTTAACTAACTTATAGTAACTAACATTGATAAATTAACTTATACAAAAACCATCAAAGTAAATAGCTACTAATTTCTCCTATTTTTCAGCTCTTAATTAGTAGTAAATATGCACATACATTGATATCAGAAAAACATACAAAATCTCCCTTTTAAAATAATTATACAAACTCTATCGATCTCTATATACAAAATCTACTCGCCTATTATTTTTATATTTTCGGCCTAACACAATTTTAAAAAACGAAAATAAATGACGGTCGAACGTTCCATTAAAAAAAAAAAGATTCTAAACGTGCGATTATTTTATGTCAGCACCAGTTCGAATATTTTAATTTTATTGGAACTATCGAATATAATCAAAACGTTCGAATTGGTGGACCGTATAGTAAAACATTTATGATTCGGTCCGACTTCTGACCTCCATTACAATATGCAAAATGAGGTCTTGTCGGTTGAACAAACTTAGGGAAACAGTCGACCGAAGAACTTAAATGCAAGTTTAAGGATTTACTTAATTTTAAAACAAGGACTAACTAGATGTGCTTCGCAACTTCGCTTCTGTATAATAAATCTGTGTACTTTAAAGCCTTTAATTGTTATTTTTACCACAACCTTTTTGTCATCAGAAAGTGTTAATGCATTCAACGCGTGACAATAAATAATGTCCATCCGAGCAGTAAACCGTTGAGGGGTACCCTGGGTACATCATCAGATTTTGCTCAACATTAGGTGTTCACTCATTTTTACTCAAACTCTTAAAACATTAAATGCTTTGTGCCGTTTTTTGAATATATATTCGATGAATATTATCGGTTAATTAAGATGTATAAAACTTTGTATTGTAGAGGTAGACTTTAACATTCAGAATTTTAAAAGTCTGTTTGGGCATCATCTGGATAAAAAGTACCCTATGTGTTATTCCAGGTTATATTCTAACCGTGTACCAAGTTTCATAACGACCCGACTAGTAGATTTTGCGTGAAAGAGTATCATACATACATACATACATCCTCACCAACTTTCGCATGTATAAGTTGGATCATTCTAATATGCGCCTGTTTATCTTGGCCAATTATATTACAGGCCACTTATAAGCTGATTAGACGAAGATTTTACTTAATCCATAGTCGTGGAAACTGAAGCGAAGTGTAAAATGTCAACTCTGCTGAAATAAGTACAATAAATTTAACTTGCATTCATTTTGCTGTTGAAGTAGGTACAAGAAAGCTTTTATTGATTTCGATTACAGATAAACATCGGGACAATTAAAACGCTTTAAAAAAATATTCCCAAAAATAACTTAAAAATTTTGGTAGAAAAAATATTACCAGATTTATTAACTAGTGCCTACAGCTTCGTCCGTGTTAATAAGTACTCTATATCGCTCCCCACCCTTTCAACTATCTCAAAACGAATAATCTCATTATTAAATTACCTACTTCGTTTTCACGTGAAATAAGTACAAACAAATACACTATTCAAATACAGATACAGTATCACGTCTTTATCCATTACATAATAGACAGAGTCATCAGTCGTGGAAGGTACTACAATATTTATAACATTAGTATAGCTAGGGATAGCGGCTTTGCTCTCATTGGTAATTCGGCATTCTGGCTAGTCTTCATCATGTACCTATGTAGTAATCACATACGGTAGGAACTTCGAAATTACTTAAATTATCGCGTCGAAAACAAACCACAATAATTTATGATATTTTTTTTAAGCTTCATTTATCATACACAATACTATATAAATGTCTGTATGTCACGCTTCCACGATCTAACCGCTACACCGATTTTGATGGAATTTGGAATAAACATAGTCAAAATCTGAGGCAAAATATAGGCTTGTTTTTAAAAATTCAACCTTTAAAGTGCTTTAATGGGGTGTGAAAACATCTATGGGTTACATTAACAAGAATAACAAGAATGAATTAACTTAATGTGTATTCAGCGTTTATTTTACACTAGCTGCGCCTAGAGGCTTTGCTCCCGTGGGAATTTTTTATGTATTATTCCAGGTTGTATTCTACCCGTGTACCAAATTTCATAACAATCGGTCCAGTAGAATTTTCGTTTTCTACTTGAAAAAAGGTCAGGTGTCACGTCGAATGCACCATTCGTTATGGGAATAAAATTTGCAGACCTTTGTTGGTGTTATATACCTATAATTTGGGTGGGGTTTTAACAATACTTAAATTACCAATTAAAATAAAATGTATGCAAGCATAACCGGGAGAAACAACTAAAAATATATATTTTTTTGTAATGTGCTGGTCAAGCCCTTTCATTTGATATCCACACTAGGTGATTAAAATATATTTATTGTTTTGTGTATGATTTTATATATGTTTAAAGAGCGCCATTATCATTTTTTGTGACGTCACATAGCCTAAATTAAGATTCTTCTATCGACATATAATTTGTTTATTTAGTACATTTGAAATTATGAGGAAACAGACAACATACATACCGGTCAAAATCATAAGCATCCTTTTTGTAAAAAGGTCTAGATTCCCTAGACCTACCTATTTAAATGTAATTTTATTTATTTATTCAATTGTTTTTACAATCACACACACTTTAAATTTAAAAATTAAATACATTTTGGATAGTCATAAAAAACGTCGAATCTTGAACTTTGAATGAGTAAAAAAATTGTAGGCACTCGTTAACAATTCAAATTACTTAAAGAACTCTAACCTGAGGTGCTTCGACATAAATACCTACTTACATCTCTAAATGAGTTAAAAATATGAGTTAACTAGCGGCCCATCCCGGCTTCGGTTTTAAAACCGTATTAAATTGTAACCTTCCTCTTGAATCTCCCTGTATAAAAAATCCCGCATCCAAATCCGCTGTGTACTCAGTTTTATAGATACCAGACCGATAGGGGGAAGCGAGTTTGTTAATTTTATACTGTGTAGTGGTAGTGAAATGATGTGATGAGTCAAAAGTAGGGTTTTTTATAGTACATAAAAACCCCCTACTTTTGATGGAAGTAATTTATTTTTCTTCGTAATTATGGCTGTTATTAAATTTAAATATATGTATTTATTTTATTGTCAATTTTATTGTTTTTTTTTGTGCGTGACGTCGTACGTTAGATAATTTACACAGCGCTAAATTTTTTTTGTAAAAAAAACACGTAAGTACTTAAGAAAAAAAGTGTGTAATAATTAGGTGCATCGTTGAAACCTTTTTGTAGAGCAGGATTCAATAGAAAAGTGACTTTAGTATTGTAGTCTCGTATATGCTGAAACAAACTCATAAAACGATTTACCAAATATATTCTAATTAATAAAAATATAGTTGATCAATTAAAGCGACATTTGATATCATGTTTCGTTATGTGAATGCATTTTATACATTTTATGTTATACACAGGCAACTTCCCTGTTACAAAATTTCAAGTATAAAATTCTAATATTTTGCTAAGATGGATTCGTTATAACCTTAATAATAAGTGAATATTTAAAGTTCGTGAATAAATTTAAATCAGTAATGAGACACGCGCCATCATGCTTAGTCTTAATATGAAGAGTGCAATGTACTAACACTAATCTTCATAGTCGTGTCAAATGGAGAAGGCAGCGGGCAAACTACTGCCAAGAAAGTCGTTACCTATGTGTATTTCATTCCACGTAATAACCGCGACTGTTATTCACGAAAAAATGACTGTAAGAAGCAGATAGTTCCATCCCGAATTCTGGGTTCTAGGTGTGTTGTGCCCGTTGCTGTGTTTAAGTCCATCGGAACCGCGACACAAGCTTAGTGCTTAGTGTGTGTCGTGTGTTCATTCGTCGTTTATTTATTTAATTTCCCTCGGGAAAAAGCGCCGGCTAGTAATTAAAGAAATTTGAGATTCGGCTCAATAGTTTTTTGGCTTTCACACCCTGTGTTATGTGAATGTGTGTTTCTTCCACGAGCCGGTCGAAAACGCATGGCTTTACATCGCTTCCGATTTTCTCCCACACTCGATAACTGTATATAATTCGCGAATGGTTATATCATAACACATCGTTCATACAACACGGATGTTTTTTATTACCACTGCTGGTTAACCAAAACATCTCGTGTTTAAATTAGAGCTTATACTTAACTTGCAGTTAAACTGAATGATTCATTGAGAAACCTGTTAGATTTGTGTAAAATTATTTAAGTCAATGAAAAATTTGATGTATGAAAGAATTCATTGGGCATAATTTAGTTTGTAACTATTTTATTCAGTTGTCTGTTCCGTATGCCCCCCCTTTTTGCTATGATGTATTAACTGCGCTCCGGTCTTCGCTTCAGGGAGGAATTTTGGGAAAAAAATACCCTATGTGCTATTCTCGGCAGAACTCTATCCTAGAGCCAAATTTAATCAAAATACGCCTATTAGATTTTACGTAATCAAGTAACAAACATCTAAAGTAAACCTAAATTTTCGGATTTATAATATTAGTAGGTTAGAATAGGAGGATTAGTGTGATAATAATTTTGAAACTGAGAGATGTACAACGCAATTGATTTAGATTATTATCGATAATGACAACTAGTGCTGTGACAGCGGTCGATAGATACTATCGTTAGATTTTATCGACGCGTGTCGGCGATACCCGAAAGTTGGTTGGCAGCAATGCTTGTCAAAATCTTTTACTCCACTTGGCAGCATCCGTCAAATATTTTTTCTTTCATTCAATTTTAATGAAAATTTATATGGGTATATTGAAATAAAAAGCATAAGTCAAAATAGACTATAATTTCTTAAAATACAACTTTCAAAGCCGGCAATGCAACGCAACGGGTATAAGTTTGTATGAAAACTTCACATGACTTCACGTACGTTTCGGTTTCGCTTGGGTTAAACTATAATAAATTATACACCTAAACCTACCTCTCGAATCACTATATCTATTTTAAAAACCCGCATCAAAATCCGTTGCGCAGTTTCAAAGATCTAAGCGTACATAGGAACAGACAATGCAGAGCGACGTTTTATATTATGTAGAAGCGGAATCGCAGCCAAAGAAAGATTTTTATACATTTTAGTCGCGTTTAAATTAGTTGTCTTTTAAAAATTTATCGTGATTCATCACTATAAGGACGTGCATTACCTTGTACGGTTCACTTAGGACCAAAATTATGTCGACATGATACATTGTCGGTTAACATTCGGCCTGACGCAAACATATTAAATCTATTGTATGTTAGTATGTATGTAAATGCGGTCGATAACCTAATATAAATTTTATAATCATTAATTATAGGTACATTGGTAATTATTAATCATAATGTATATACAGTAATCCTTCCTACTAATATTATAAATGCGAAAGTTTGTGAGGATGTATGTTTGTTACTCTTTCATGCAAAATCCGATTTTTATGAATTTCTTACACAGGTAGAATATAACCTAGAATAATACATAGGGTAGGTACTTTTATCCCAAAATTCCCACGGGAGCGAAGCCCCGCGGCGCTGCTACTATTTTATATTATAGGTAATATTAAAGTTTGTTTTTTTTTTTGTTATACAAAATTTGATAGGTTGACTGTACCTACATCACTATCGCTCTTTATAATATTTGCCATCGACAAAAAGTAACAAAATATTATATACTTATTAAAACATTTAAGCATTAACCACTTAAAGTTTTAAAAAATATATATTTTTGTTACGATACGATTTTGGTACGATAAAACTGTGCTCATATGACTATACACCTAGGCAAGATCGGCCAAGTAATTTAATAAATATAAAATCTTTGTGCGATCATAAAGTTTTATACATAACGAGCTTTAATGAATTATTACAAGGTGGTTTTCCTCGACATTGAACATAAAACATCGAAAATATTGTAATTTAATATATATACGTCTTAGATTTGTGGTTAAACACTACGGCCTTCACAAATACATAAACTATCTGAAGATCATTTATTGATGTCATTTTACTCATAATTAGTTAAAAAATAATAAAATTCTTTGCATTGAAGGTTGCATATTTTAGATACATTATATTCGATTTAGGTAGTTATATCGTTCATTCATTAGTTACAGCTGTTCTATTTTTAACAATTTCCATCAAATTTGCTACATATATCAATATTAGATTATGTATACCATAGCCCTCTTACAAAATAAATTAAAAAAGAAAATTAAAACTAAACATCGTCTAGCAATATTGACTAGCGATCTAGCTTATTTTATCAATAGCACTGGCTGTGAATAAAATACACTAAAAAGCGCGTTCCATTTTCAAAAGAAATTAGTGGTACGGCGTGTACCGTAGAGCAGGCGCGGCGACGCGTCTCTGTGCCGCCGACATTGACAGCTGTCAATCAGATTCAATATGGCGACCGAGCCGGTCTGAATCGAACACGGCCCCTATCTGCGTTAAATCTCGTATAGGGTTCAGTACCCGTTGTAGATAAGAATGAAGATGTTTTTTGTAGTATCAAACATTACTCGTGTATCTTAATGATTCTGCTAACGGAAAACATACATTTGTATTGTCTTGTTACGTGAAGTTGCGAAGCGTATGAAGTTGCCGATTATCTTTTATGAATGACGCTGGCAAATAAAGTTTTACGTTACTATATTTTGATTGATTTGGTATTATGTTAATAAAAGGTTCTGTTCGGTATTTACACTATAAGGAGATCCCTATTAACCCGTTCATGGAATTAATGTCTGTCTGTTCGCTATAAACTCAAAAACTACTGCATGGATGTTCTTGCGGTTTTCACCAATAAATAGTACGATTCCTGAGGAAGGTTGAGGTGTATAATTTATCATGTTTTTAACCGAGCGAAGCTGGGGCGGGTCGTTAGTATTTACTAAATAAACGTGATCATTCTTATTTTTGTTTCTATGTTTGAAAAATTAATTTCTTTTTTCCAGATATGAACCATAGACAACTAGTGACGTGACATTCACAATGTTGCAATACGTCACCGTGACGCAACGTAATCGGACATCGGGGAAGTAGTGGTGCGCGTTACAAGCAATACTCGATATCGCTTCTCGATTACACGTACCCACGCATGAATACCCTGATGCTCACGACTAGTGGACCAGTGGAAGATCAGACTTGTGTCGACAGCAATATGTCTTTTTCATCATACAAGTGAGTACTTGATTACAATCATTACAATTTTTACTTTTTTTTTTGAGATTCATAAGACATTAGTTTGCGAATCCAAAATATAGGCGAAAATCAATGTCTTCCAGCCAGGGCCAATGAGAGTGAACTACAAAGATTTGGCTCAATATCATCATCTCAGCCACAAGAAGTCCACTGCTGGACATATAGGCCTCCCACCAAGACTTCCATAATGGCCGATTGAAAGCAGCTTGAGTCCAGCGTCTTCTTGCGACTTGGACTATATCGTCGGACCATCTGGTTGGTGGATATCCAGCGCTGCGCTTAGTAGTTCAGTATATTCGATTACAAACGGACGACCTCCGTGGCCTAACGATCATCATGCCGAACTGCTAAGCTGGAGGTCCCGGGTTCGATCCCCGGTCAGGTCAACATGATATTTTTCAGATTGACCTGGGTCTTGGATGTTTATCTATTTATGTATATGTTATACAATATAATATCGTTGAGTTAGTATCCCATAACACAAGTTTCGAACTTATTTTGGGGCTAACTTAATCTGTGTGACTTGTTACTATATATTTATATACAAATGTTTATACATATGTAATTAAAACAATAACTACACCAACACGAGCGAAGAACAAAAGATCAAGAAGAAAGGAAGACATGAGACAAAGCTTTCTTAGAAGGACATTTTCTTTTATATGTATTATAATTGATTTAGTATTAGGTCCACTTTCCGTTGAAGCGGTGGTGGTGTAATGGTTAAGACGCCCGCCTGTGGATCGAAAGTTCCCAGGTTCGAATCCTACTCGTGCCACATGAGTTTGTATACAAATCTGACTCATATATAGTAGTTTTCATCGACCACCACTTGCTTTCGGTGAAGGAAAACATCGTGAGGAAACCTGCACACTGGTTGATTCTTATTAACTTGTGTGTGAAATGGAGAAGGCACTCCGTTAATAATGCCAAAAAAGTTACTATGTGTGTTACATTCCACGTAGTGACCACGACCCTCAGCGATGAGGAATACGACTATGAAGATACTTTCCGTTAAGGCTCTAAAATAGGTACTTTCTTCAGCGACCACTACTCTCGTATCCAGCATTTCCACAGCAGTTACAGGCTTCCGGTGAAGGAAATCATTGATAAGCTGTCTTTATCTTGTCCACTATAATTCGTTTTATAAAAAAAAGATAAAAGATATTTTATTTGCGAAAGCACATGTAAATTTACCTACATAAAATCTTAAAACACTTAGACTCAACATGCCTTACCATATAATGGTGTGCAAATATAGTTCCAGTCGCTGCTATACATAGTTAATTAAAGAAAAAGGAAATAAAATTTAACTAATATAATTATGAGAGAGAGTATGTACCTATATGCTTCTAAATTTAAATGGCCATAAGATTAATCTTATTATTATAACGTTAACTTATGATTATAACGTTTAAACTTTTAACGTTATAATCAGAAATGGTACCATATTATACAAAAATGTGTTATTATACTGCTACCTACAGAAGAAATTAATGAAATCATAAACAACTGTCAAACGATTCGGTAAAAACCAGGCATAATCTTAACTTATGGGCGTACCATAGTGCGATGAAGCCATTTACCTACCCAAAAAATGCACTTGACGATCTTTGCTCAATCGCAACCAGAATTCAGTCGGCGAGGTCGCATATCCTTGGAAACGAACACAAGTTTTCGAGGCATCATTAACAGCATTACTTGAATTAATTACTTTTTACCGTCAAAATCCGCTTTTGAACGTAACAAAATTCAAAGTGATGTAAAGGATGCATCGTAACTAATTTCCATTGAGCAGTGAATATTATTCGATGAAAATGTCGTTTGGAGAATATCGAATTCAGAACTTGAGAAATTGCCAGCCAATTACATGTTTACACGACCAATTTACTAGTCATCGCTTCGTGTTTCTTTTTCTCAGGAAGACGAGGGATACCATGAGCTAATTTCATAACCTATACAGTAAATACAGCAATTATTGAACGCAAAAAAACCGTTGTCCAATGAATTCGTCATGCGGTTACAGTCCTCAATTGGGCACCTTTCATTTAAAAAAAGAACCATACGCCATTTCATGTCAATTTTTGAATTATTCATCATGCGAATGCGCGAGCGCATCGATTGATGCAAACAAAAAGTGCGCGCTCGCTAATCTTCGCCCTCTACTTCGGTTTCCTTCGGCTCTCGGTGTTGCCAACCGCACTTATTTATTCAATTACTTTTTACAGTCACGCTGCGCAAGGACTTAACAGAGCATAATGCCAATAAATAACTCGATATCCTTCTCAAACCAAATTCAATTTTTTACCAATTATGTCAAATATTTTTATTAAAAGTAAAGGCTCCTTTCGTGTCCATTCAATCAAAAACGGAAACGTAATGCTGTCATATAATCCGTGTGTTCACATAACAGTGTTCCAAGAATCCGATCGGGGTCTTATTAATACTCTTTTATTGACACGACAAGATTAACTACTGAGACGGGTTTCGTTTTTTGCTTTACTACTTTAACTAGGTTGCTGTCATAAAGAACTGAGGATCAAGTCAAAAGCCGCTATTGCAGATAGTTCGTGCTGTAATACTGCTAATTTTAACGCGAACTATGTATAAATTAATCAATTTGATACTAAATTCTATGTCATCAGCCGTCAGACCAATTATAAAGTAACATTGCCATGCTTTCGATGCAGAAAAAATATAGTATTCGAATATCCGAGCGTTCATCCCCCTGCCCGCACGTCCGCCGCGCCTCGCCGCCGCGTCTCGACTGTACGTGATTGGTTTATTAATTAGGCGAATCATCGTCGGGTTCCATTTTTAAAAATAGGCGGGATTCTTAATGCACGACTTTTCTTTTTAATTTTGGCCGGCAATGAGTGCAATCAGAATTGTCTGAACGACGTTTTTGTAACAATCTCACTTTAATTACGTTCAAATATTGAGATAATTTAATATAGGTCTAACGTAAAAATAACATGATGCCTAAACTTAAAATCAATAAGATGATCTAATTTTATTTTACCAGTACTACTAAGTATTTAATATTTTTGTTACAAATTAAATTAAGTAGTCTTTTTAGCTACAATCCAACGCATGAAGTCTTTCTAAAACAGAATTTTAACTTCATGTATGAATTTGTTTATAACTGTTGCAATTAGAATGGTCAACTTGACGAAATGTATCATCAAAACATCAACAATATTTTCAAATTCAAAAATCGAACCATTTGAAATTTAGATTCGCGAACGCGACCGTCTGAGGTCAACAGAAAAATAGTTTAAAAAGTATGTCTGGTCCTGCCAGAGTTATGTCTCAAGTGTATACCGTTAGGATGCCAGGCAGCTCGAATTAAAAAGTAAAAAACAATTCAAAACTATTCCAATTGCCAGTTTTAGGAATCCGTTTTGTGTGTTATATCATTTTGAAATGGTTATTTTTGATGCTTGCCAGTGTTTTTTTCTTATTCATATTTTAATTTTCGAATATTGTTTATGTCTGTTGTTCAACTTCTGTAGGCACCAAATGATAGGTGTATATATTTTCTGTATTCAAACATTTTGGAAATAACAAGATTAATTTGTCAGAAGTTGTCTACTGTGGGGCTAAAATTTCCTATTCAAATTACGAAATATTGATTAAGGAAACATAGCATTTTGTCTACAATAATAATAATAAAAATGAAACAAATATATCTGCCTACAAAGATACAAAAATGTTAACGAAGGCGGGCTAAACGCCAATCAACTAACACCCTCAGATTTAATGGCGTCTTAAAATAAATTTATTTCCCTAATGCTATTAAGAGTTGCAAAAACGTACCAACTGAGTAGTAAAACTCGACTGCTGCCGCAAATGATAGCCTGCAATTCGAATCCTTGGCGAAGGGAGCAAGGAGAAAATATTCCGAAGCCAGACAGGTCGGCTGACCGCTGCTACTAAGTAAGACGGGGACATAAATTCTTCAAAGAGCTAAACAAAAATAAAAAACCCGAAAAGCCCTTTAAAAGAGCTACCGAACTATAATTTATGGCAGTGGGTGCAGCGCGACCATTCGGAACAAAATTAAAAAAAATAAAACACTTTTTAAAAAAAGAATCCCAACGGAGACGCAAAACGGTGAAATTGGAAATAATTTTTGTGATAGCATCGCTTCGCCGGTACCTTTCAATTTCTTCTTCTTCTTCTTTAAACATTCGCAAATTTGTTTTTTGTTTTGTCGCAAAATGGAGTTATGGAACGGACGGTGGTCAAAGCACGATCGGATTATACTAAATTGTATTAGCAATTGTATTTTTGTTCCTCTACTACCTGCTGTCATCAGATAGCTGAGGCACGACAATAACCCTTATCATAAACGTTCCACGTGCAATGAATTACTGAACGTCGTCGTCTTTATAATCTGTGCAAGAATTAAATATTTTGGCGCCAAACGTTCGTGTTGAATACAAAGTTTTAATTATAGTTTGAATGATCATTATGTTTTTAATTATTGTCATTACTTAAGATAACCGGTAGACGAGTTGGTTCTGATTGTAGGGTGTATTTTAAATGAGTAAAATAACCTATAGTTAACGAAAATTTGAAAGTATTCTATTAAATATTATTAGGATAATAGACCTCACAACCTTTTGGATTAAAAAAAAAGACTTCATACATGAAACCATACGATTTCTATCACAAACTACTAACCGCTTAATACTTTCCATTTCACGTTATAAGCTTTATCAACACGGCATAACCAATCCATGAGATACATCTTTAAATAATGTTTTCTGTCAAAGTTATTCCTCTAATGCCAGCTCCACACTGTCACCGAACTTGAACACTGTTATTTTATTTACCACAATGAAAAATCGGCAACGTATACCTAATCTGGAGAGTGCCAGTGGAAGAGTATCAATTTGAGCTAGAACTCTGATAGCACCTAGTTTTTCCACTTAGAGCACTTTTCAAACGAAACGTAATGCTGTCTCGCGTCTTGGTGTTATAATTTGAACAACCAGGTTCTATTCTAATCGTAGCTCTGAGTGAAATCCTATCATAAGGCACAAAAACAAAGTCTAAGCCGACATATCACACAGTTATCGACAGCCGGCGCAAGCGCTACTTCATATAAGCAAATTAGAAAGTTGAAATAAAGGCTGTGTACACACACGGAAATTTTAAGGGCTTCATATTAATACTTTGTCGTATATCGACAATATATTATTATAGGTCTATGTACACGTATCAATATTACAGGAAACTGTATAGTACTTACCTATTTCAAAAGAAAACTCAATCCAAATTGGTTTAGATAATATCAAACTGAGTGTAGGACAAAAGTCGTGTTATTTTAAATTTAAATTTTAGATTCTTATTTTAAATTTTAAATATTGAAAGTATTGGTCGATCGATGTTCCTATTGGCTAGTTTGATTAAAATGAGATTACATCAAGAGATTGGTTAGTTGTGCAGTGTTGCTTATCCTTTAGTAAATATTAGTCATTCGATTTTATCGGAACAGATGTACGAAAAGATGGACAAGTAGATACGAGTATATTATATATCACATCATAAGATTTGACGCTCAGTCTAATGACATACTTACTTCCTTGTTTGAGAATTGTAACAATATCATTATTGAGATTGCCTGTCTGTGAAACGAAAGGTCCCAGGTTCGAATCCTGATGCCACATGAATTTGTATATTCATGTATTTCATGAATTCGGTGAAGGAATACATCGTGAGGAAACTTGCGCCCTGGAACCGTTCAATCATAAGTTTAACCGCTACCGCTTCTAAAGCGCTTTGAAAGCTATTGCTGGAATTACAAGACAATTTAAAAAAATATTAAGTTTTTTTTTTCTGTAGCCTGTCCAAGTATGATAAGTAATAAAAAAGTAAATTAGCTACCTCACACGGCTACATAAGTTCATAACTCTTTGTCCACGTCACGAGATCACGATCCATCAATAACGATTAGTCGAAAGCCAAGTGCTAACCAGTTTTGAACCTATGAATGAATTCCCGATCGTACGGAGATAACCGTGATTAATTTTTCACCAGTTACGATGTACTTGATGCTGCGTTTACATTGTACAAGTTTATTGTCAAAGTAAACCTGCAGTGTTGCAAGTTTAATAACCTCAAAATCGTTATACGATATGTAAATGGATTAGAAATTTCGAGATTTAATTGCCTATTCATAAATTCGGGTTTGAAATATTTGCCATCGACGCTATCGATGGTAGAAAGAAAATTTATTGAAAAATGTTATTTAGTTTTTCCATTTACCAAAGTTATCCAGCTCGTCATCATAATATAAATTTCCCGATTTTCGTGTCATTGACTTTAATATATGCATAGATCTTTTGTTTATTTAAATCTAATTATTTTTCCTGCCTTAGTCCTTTTGATATAAATCCTTATTTATATACCCTTGATTTATTTTAATTGTCGCAGAAGCAATTCGTTCTTTTGACAACTGATAAAGCCTTCTTTTACCGCATATTCGACAGATATCTACTCATTAATATCTTTATTCATCATCACCTCACACGGATTTTATACATTACGATTCAACTGGCTAATGCCACTGGGTGAAAAGTTATCATACTTGCTAACTTTATAAAGGTAAACGCGGCTTCACTGTCCAATGTGCGAGAAGTATTAAGTGTGTAATTTGAGCATGTAAATTATTCTTCGGCTATTTCTCAATCACTTTATGAATGGTAATGTTTTTAAACCGTTGTTTTGACTAGTTTTAAAGCTGACTTTGACCGTGTGTGGCCATATTATGAATGAATGAGCAATTTTGTACGTCAGTTATTCCTTTTTTTGTACTTGTTACGATATTTCCTAATGATATATGTGATCATTTGTATCGTCAATATCGAGTATATCCTTACATATTATAAAAAGAACGTCGCGTCTCTCTGTCTGTACGTGATAAACTCAAAAACTACCGGACGGATTTTTGTACGGTTTTCACCAATAGATAGTGTGATACGTAAGGAAGGTTTAGGTTATAACGTTAAAGTTGACGGTGCAAACCACCCTAAGAAGTTTTCATAACTACTCTCAAGTATAATTGTATTGTTACATTTTATCGGCTGTGTTGCCCAGAAGACCATACACAGATACGTAAAGTTCTAGACATTACCTACCTATTTAGATGTTTTCATTTTAATTATTGATAGAAAAATGTTAGTTGTAAATAAATCAATTTTAATTGAAGCGAAAGGACCGACGTCGCCCGCGATTTCGTCCGCGTTTTTTGCAGCGATAAAAGTTCCTATGTTAATTCAAGGTCTAGTTTATCTCCGTGCCAAACAACACAATCTTTCCTCTTTATAATAGTAACATTATATTAGTACAGTATATGATTAACACTTTACAGGACAGAAAACTGATCTCAAATTACATAGGATGACACTCCGGTTTTCCATACAAAAAATCACTACGTCTATAGCAGTACTTGTTAAAATAAATACTAAAATACTAATGTACGTCAGTAGCTACGGGTATAACCGCTGTACGGATACAACCGGACTGTTTTTATAAATAGCAAAGTTAAGCCGTCAAGACAGTCAGTACGGGCTTTACCGTACATCGGGCAACGCCGTACTGTCATAACGACTAATATAATTAAGTTGTTTAGGCAGTCAGTACGGGATTTACCGTACATCGGGCTACCCCGTACTGTCATGAAGAATAACAGAGTGAAACCGCCAAGATAGTCAGTGCGGCGCTCACCGTACATCGGGCAACGCCGTACTGTTATGAAGAATAGCAAACTCAAGACGTCGTGATAGTCAGTACGGGTTCTACCGTACCGTAAAGATATTAAAAAAACTCCATTGAACAAAAATAAATCAATGCTATTGATAGAAAACGAATGCCTACGCACTCAAAAAATACAAATTCAAACAAAAACATCAAATATTCTAATTCAAAAACATAAAATAAGTATTATTCTTCAACATCGCGTTTCATAGCTAGCCACTTTGGTCGACAATACTATGAAAGTTTTATAATTTCTAATTCTTCTAAAACATCTATATCCCTCTAATCAAAAAGTTTACGAAAATAATTAACTTATCAATCAGTCTTCAATTATTGTACACAACACATGAGTAAAGTCTTTATAGCATCAAAAATCAATCTAATATCACTATTCCTATGTATTGCTTTAGTATAAAAAATGTTAACCTAATCACAGTCCGTCATTTTAACTTTAGGCTAATTCTAGTTTATAATAATTAGTTATTTCTCTTCTATCAGTCTACTAGTTAAGTATTTTTAAGATAATAACTTAAACTTAATCAGTTTTGTGCTTGTGCCATTCCTCGAAGCAGGATGGACAAAGAGGTGGTTTTTTTTTATCGATATCTTGTCTCTAGTCAAGGAGATATGGCTGTACCAATTCCATTTCAATTTTTTCTGTCTTCTTGATTGCCGGGTCTGATTCTATTTCTTCATTTTTACCTTTGTACATTAATATATTTAAAACATATCCATCAGAAGTAGTAAATACAAAAAATTTAATTCCGTAACGAGCTTTTTTTGACTTAATATATTGTCGAAAATGTAATCGGCCACGTAACAAAATTAAACAAAATTAGCGATTCATCAATTGATAGATTCACACCGGGACTGTAGATTTGCCGAAAATTCTCACATATGGCCTTCATGAAATCAGAAACTTTCTTTTCTCCTTTAGCATTAGCTTCAGACAAACTAAGACATCGTAATATTTGTTCGAACCGACGTCCTGACATTATGTATGTAAAAAATGGGTGAAAATATAAGGAATCGGAGAATGAGAACAATGATCTCCTACTAGGTCCTTTTACTTGACCTTGCAACACACACAAAGCCAAGAACATCTCCATCTCATTTACTGTTACAACTCTAAAAGCTTGGTTTCGGCTATTTCTGGTATGGGGTTTATTAGAATTAGACTAAAAATCGCCATATGCATTTGTCCTGGCTACTAAATATTCGAGTAATTCTTGAGAAAATACCCGTCTAAATATATCTAATGGGGTAGCATTTTCATTAATAACTATTCTCAATCCTTGAGTGTTATTATCAAATCCAAACTCTGGAATTAGTTCAGTAGTACAAGTCCATTCTTCTTCGGGTGTCTCTGCTTCTACATTTTGAGATAACTGAAGATCAGGATTTTCTTCAGATTCCTGTTCTTCCAAATTTTGATCTACAGGATCTTCCGGACTTGCAAGGCCCGATATTTCGTGAAGAGGAATTACAGGGGACGCAGCTCTGGAACTTTGTGCTGAAGTTGATGGAAATGCTGATTCTAATAGGCTTAGACATCCCATAGAAAAACTATTTTCCGTTCTCACACTCATTGTACCTAACGGTTCGACGATATCTTGAGGTTTATGAAATGTAATGGGACTACCAAGAGGTATTACAGGACTTCCAGATGCACTTTCTATGGATATGTGTGTGCTCGCGGTAGGGCGTAAAGGTAGTATTGGACTGTTTTGGTCAGAAATCGAAGGAGAGGGTGGAACAAATAAGGTAGCTCTGTATCTAGAAGTAGATGGTACTGTATCTATGCGATTATTATCACTGGCCCTTACATATCTGGGCTGAACCTTAGAATCTTTAGGATCTTTCTCTGATTTAGCCTCATCTACATCCAAGGCTTCTGAGTCATCCGAATCACTATTTGGTACATAGTCTGCATCCGTGCCATATTCCCCGTCGTTATCCTCAAAAGGGTCTGTTTCCGTTTTTTCTGATGTATCAGAAAAACTGCCATCGTCAGAACTTTCTGGAGTCGACACATCCTCCAATAACTTTTTGATGCGCTCCTCGTCTTTATTCATCTGTGGCAAAAAGTGAACGTGAGCGGAACGTTATAAAAAGTATATTTTTCTATAAAAGTAAAGACTATATTAATAATAGTAATTTAATACTTACGTTTTCTGCCACAAATTTTTGCGCGCGAACCCACGTGGACACAACCAACACCGGTGCCAGGCAGCGCGACACTGACTTGGTGTTTCTATGAATTCTCTAGGCGGACTATACGGTTATACCCGTAGTGTTACTATATCAACTACTTTTTGTGTTTCTATACGATGTAGGTAATGTATATATTATAGCTCTTAGATTTGACAGTACAAACCTTTGAATAACTTGTAGATAGACAGTAAATCATGTTCGTTACAATGATAGTATAAATCCAGCACGGTGATCACCGTAGCGCTCTTTATAATATCTTTTGTAGCGACTGCGATGCCAGTACTGTCAAACTACAGAGTTTTTAGAGCACTGCTATAACCGTACTGTCCTGTAAAGTGTTAAATATAAAAAACTTTTTTTTGAGACGACACTCAACTTTGGTATTATCTTTAATTGTCAATAGAAGGAATAACTTGATGCTAATTACAAGATGAGTTATTATTGAGCACGTAAACATATATTATGAAATATGACCATATTTTTATTAGAGGTACCTACCTAACTATATAGGAGGTAAATGTAGGTAGCTTACGAAAGATTTCTGCTTTCAAGTGTAAGAACATTTAAATTAGACCTAAGACAAATTTATGAAATTGAGAAAAAAAATTATGCATAGTCAACATCATCCATGTCTTAGATGGGGTTGCACCGGTCAAATTTGACGATGACATTAACCTGCGCGCGCAGAAAAAGACAATTAGTACCGGATTCATTTTTACGACAGAAATCCGAAGAACGCGGCATTAGCCTGCTGCTGCTAACTGCTTATTCACTCGCGCGGCCGACTTGATCTAGCTAGGAATCAGGGATCATGTATTTTTATAACTCGTGCAAGCTTGATGATTCGTACGTTTAGCTTTTGTTTTAGCAGAGGGGTAAGCCTAGCTATGGCGTTTCTGTGAGATTCAGCATCAAAAATTTAATCGTAAAATAAAAACATTTAAGGAAAAATTGTAAAGGAGAAAATAAAGTGATACGATATCAAATTGCAGTGATACGGCGCGTGCAGCAAGGTCGATGGGACTGCATTGATAAGGGCACTGATAAGAGTGCATCTGATAACGCGCGACCGTCATAACAATATTTACTAATGTCTAGCAAGTACCTGAAGGAGGTCTTTCATTTGTCGGTGAAAAATGAAATACGCTATCTGAGCTTATAAGAGTAACAGAGGATGCTATAATTTAAATCATCATTTAAATTTAATTAAATAATGTACTTTCCGTTTTTATGAGCTGCTGAATGTCACTGGTGCAACGCTAAAGTTTATTTTTTTTCGATATCGACATATGTTAAGGTTCAAAGCACAATTCATTTTCCACTTCACGTGAATCAACAAAAGAGTTTATCAAGTTGCTCCAAGTGGAAATCCTGAAGGCCTACCACGAAAAATACACGTAGCACGTTACTAACGTCCACATGCTGTCTCTTTTTCCCGTATCGTGTAAAAAAGGAAAGAACGTGTGGACCCAAGGACGTGCAACGTGTTTTATGACAGAATATAATTTATTTCACACAACGGTGATGCTATGACAAATACGGGGTTAATGTATTAAAATAACCAGATTATTTATATCGTTATCAAGCAGCGCACATTGCCCGCTTACAGTAAGCTGTTGAAGCAACACGCATTGTCATTACGGTACAACAACATTGATTCTGGGAGAGAAAACAGACGCTTCTCTGAACGCACGCTACGTCGAAATGTTAGGAATCTTGGGATAGTTATTTCAAACTAAGTTTAGTTAAATCAGATACTTTTTCCTAATGATAAAAACAAAAAATAATATGTTCACAGTTCATTTATTCATAAAAACTGTGTTAATTACATTAGATTATATTAATAAAAAATGCAAATGTGCAATTTTGATTTCTGCAAAATACGTCTTGCCAATTATAGTTAGATATTCAGGCATTTGTTTGTAATGTATTTGTGTGAAGAATTTTCGAACATTTAGATCACCCACATTACTTCCTTCAAATTTCAATAAAGACAAGAATCTTTTACTAGCCAATTTATGATTCTGTGATTTTTGAGATTTTAGACAGGTTCTTTACTTTTAAGGACGGTAATTACGGCGATCCATATTATATTCCCTGTTGACGAGCATAATATATTGCGTTATGTGCCACAGAGTGCATCGTTGACGTAGCATCTACGTACAGGGAAATCTCACACGTTATGAGTGTCACAATCGTAGTTCATTGACGCTGGATTTGCGGTGAATAAATACGCAACAGGTTAAATTATCAATATTTGTGTTCGTAATTTAAATTTATTGATCGAATTGTAAAACAAACTGTGTGGTTTGCAAAACATAGCTTGATCTCTGTGACAGATGTCACATAATGAAAATAATACATCTGTCTCTGTCGGTAGCATCTCAAATATATCGGTTCATCCTGATGTCGAAGGAATGAATGAAGCTATATTTTACACACTATACTAAATATGGAATTATGTGATTATTATATACCTAGATTATTTTTATTTTATGTTTGTGTTTGAAAGAAATATTTAAAGAGTTGACTTATCGATTTTCACAGATTATGTACTCCTAGACAGACAGTACATAATCAGATACATTTTTCTAATGTCAAAAACAAAAATCTTTATATAGTATCTAGTTTGTATGACGGTGATGTGTTATGAAGTCAAAATCTTGTTTTATTAAATTTTAATGATAACAAATAATAGGTTATCATGTAATTAATGAAACTGAATCAATATTTGGTTACTCGCATCCCGTCCCGGATCGATGTGGTAAAACAATAAAAATAGCTCATGTTACTCCTCAAGGTTTCGTCTATATCTGTATCAAATTTCATCAAAATCTGCCCAGTACTTTTTGAGTTTATTCATTACAAACAAAAATACAAATCTTTTCTCTTTATAATATAAGTATGGTTAAGGATTAAAATTGCAATATATTTTTCCCAGTCAAGAAGTCCATTATAACAATATTCATATAAAATCTGCGAATGTAACGCAAAACCAACCAGTGTTATGCACACACATGACGCGTTAAGGTAGGTGCCGCTTACACATATTTAAGGCTATTTACACACAAGAAATGAGTGATGCAATGAATAAAGCAGTAATACATTCATTTATTCTTTCTTCCAGTCGCATTCCTTATGGCTGACAGTCGTAGCCATTAAGTGGAATGAAACACAATACAACTAATTTCTTAGCGAGATATTGGTCACATTGGAGTTAAATTGGTGTACAAATTCAACCGGCACAAGTAGGTTTTGAACCTGTGATCTTTTGGTTCAAAGGTAACCACTGAACCACAACCGTTTCAGTAGGTAGTACATTATTTACTGTCAAATATTTATTTATTTAAGTTTTATTGCACAACTTAGAAGGGCTGCCATAAGGCATTCTCAGCAGTCAAGCCTTAGGACCAAACAGGAATCATTTTTATATTTTTGAGATATCCTACTAAAATATTATAAATGCGAAAGTTTGTGAGGATGTATGTATGTTTGTTACTCTTTCACGCAAAATCTACTGGACCAATTGTTATGAACTTTGGACACAGACAATATACGTAACCTGGAATAACACATAGGGTACGTTTTATCCCAAAATTCCCATGGGAGTGAAGCCCCAGGGCGCAGCTATTACCACATAATATAAAATTTTACGTGACAAATTACCTGCGAAGATCTAATTTCTGAATAAATGATTGGACTATTAAGCTATCAAGCAATCATATATGAGGGCAACATCATACCTAATTGATATTGGTAAAACTCAGTGTGCAATGGCCTTAAAGTTGCAGGTGCGGTGCAGTGATAAGCTATCGGCCGATAACAGATCTCGCGATATCAGCTCAGCGAAGCATCGCGCTTGCATTTCAACAGATTGTGTGTATTTATTTGCATTTTTTGGATGAACACGTGTACAGAAATCGTACTCATTTTTTCGTAATCATTCCCGCTAATAGTTAAAAAGAGGAACGGAGGAAGACCAAACAATAAAGTTTTTTTAAATGTCGCAGCTGAGTAAATTCTTTTCGAGCCAAAATAGCAAACAAATTATATTATATTAGACCAGTACGTAGCGACAGCAACTGCCTTGTCGTTGACCTCATACAGGTCTTCTATAGAGGAGGAGGAGGGACAATTTGGGCAAGGATGAGTCCTTGATTGAACCGCTCCACAGTCACACAGAGTATTAGTCGAGAAGCACCATTTAACTATATTTACAGGACTGCAAAATATTGGCAATATTTTTAAAACCACGCTAAAGAAATGACAGGCTAATGACCTATAATATCACTACTAAAGTAGTAAGATTACTGGGTACCTACAACATTGAGAATGAAATGTCAATACGTTGCCTACTCACTCATCATTATTCATGTCATAAAATTGCAAAACACAAAATATTTCCTGCGATGAGTCAGTGTAGCGAACCCGGAATTCCTTTTCGACTTCCGATTATCGTTCGACATCAAATCGATTGATAATTGAGAGAAGAATCGAATGCTTAGCGAGTGGTTTTCAGATATCGCGACTCCCTGAACGCTGACTGATCGTTTTGTCAACAATAGCTATTGTCTCGCGATGTTTGAAAATAACATCACCCTTTAAGTTTCAAGATTGGTGCGGCGCACCGCAAGGATCTGTGCTCGGTCTTTCACAATTTTTGATTGCGAATGGTCAGCCTGAGAATTCACGGTAGCATTTACTGAATCACTTGGTAAACATAGTAACTAATATATAAAACTACATAAATTACATGATAATACTACGTAAATTACATACTTAGATAATTAAACTGAATTCTATTGGTTTTGATCAAACTGGTTATAATATTTTGCGTTAAATCCAAAGTCAGTTTAGAATGAAAATGGAGACAGTGAGCCTTTTATATTCGACTACGCTAAAAAGTTGGTTTTATATCACTAACATTAATGCAGTGCAAAGATTAATTTGAATGGAAATTGAAACTTGATGACATGAATCGATGACAAAGTCAAATTTACAAATCTACTTATACTTCGAACCGCAAAACTAATTTCATTGAAGTCTCTCATGTTTTTCCATTTATCTTTCGCAGGTATACTGGATTTTTTTATAGTTGCCTATTTGAAAGTTTAACATTTACACTGTCAAGTTGTGTACATGATTACTAGTCGTATTTATAGCTTTTGATGGAGATCTTAAAAAAGACACACAACTTTTCAAAATCCATCCGTCCCATCTTCTCAAAGATTTAGCAAGATTTCGTAAACCCCATTTGACCTAAGATTTAGATTCCGCCTTGCAGGAACGAATCGCTGACAATAGTGAAAACAGTAAACACACAGTTGTTTAGACGATCTGGTATGCCGCATTTCTAATAAACGCGATTGTGTTCATTTTTATTTATACTTACGAGATTCTGCGCAAAACAATTGCGGTGACACTCGATGCAGGAATAATGCAGATGATGTATCCGTCATTATTTAAAATTTCATGTAAGAATGTTTTTTGTTTGTTGTCACTGCATTTTTGTACAATAGACATTAGTTTTCGGTTTGTTAAACAATTTGTTGAAGGTAAACATAAGAGGGATATAATTTTAATAACTAAATGGTTGTGCAATAAATATGTGTACGTGGAGGTACTATAAATAACTGATAAATTAAAATGAGAATGTACTTAGGATCGCCTCGTTATCGATATCCAATATTGTAGGTACCTATTATAGAGATTCACAATAACACATTCTCACCGTTGATAAATATTATGCTAACCTATAAAATTCAATGCATAACTTTTGCTTCAGTAAGTTGAAGATTTTGCAACGAAGTCAAATCTCCATCTTATCGCCTGTCAGTGTCCATATAAATGCACATTTCGTTATTGTTTCTCTGGTCATTGGCGAGACACAATTATTTCCATATTTTGTTATTCTTTACCAGTTCAGGTATTTTTACATCTTCAATTTTTTTTTCTAAGTAAACTGAACAACTATATAAAAACGATCTTTGTTACGTAAGTATTTTGTTGAATTGTCAGTAAATAGGGAAAAATATCAGGGTTTTCTAAATCATTATTACCAGATTTGGACGTAATTTCATATATTTCTTTTATCTATGAGGTCTATCATTCGTTGGTAAATGATTTCATAATTTAAATATATAAGTTAAAAAAAAATAATCCTTATTCGTTAGAGTATAACATATTATAATGTTCTTGAAATGTTATATTACATCCATTGGTTTGACAATTCCTGTCAGGGTTGTCAAACCTGAAACAATTTTAGTCACATTTTGCTGTCAGACTAAAATATTTTTTTAAGACAGCGTTAGGTAACTAGCGCTACGTGGTGTTAAAAGAAAAAAAAACAAAACATGAAAAACACAATCAAGTGAAGAAGCATACCTCGTCACGCTCGAAGACTTGGAACCTAATAACATAACCTAGCATTTTTACATTGAGCAAAAAAGGCACAGTTACTGTGAACTCTACACCGTTCCAGGTACACGTAAAGATGGTGGAATCGAGTGAAATCACAAGAACAATGGTTGTTCCCACACGCAAGCGCCCCTGGCGGCGGTACGGGGAAACTGCGGTGTCAAGTCTCGGCGCCAACTTTCCTTTAATTCTGCTGTTAGTCATGCTTATTAATATAATTAGGTTATAATTGCGCCTCAGATAGTTCAAAGGACGCATCTGCCAATTTTTCAAATTGTACATACATATATATAGATACTACGTATTTGGAATTGTCATTCTTTGCTGATTCCGAATATGTATGTAAGTAGAACTTATTTTCGAAAAAATGTTGATTGAGTAGATAACACGTAAAGAGGTAACAAACAAACATACTTTCGCATTTATAATATTAGTTGCGATACATATATAGAAAAACGTTCAGGTCAATCTGAAAAAAAGATCGAACCTGAAACCTATAGTGGAACGGTCCGCCACGATAACCATCAGGCCACAGAGACGACCTCTGTGGTCTAATGGTCAGCGTGCTATAATAATACTGCATATTTAGAATTCGTGTGAAATAAACTATCGAATATAATTAAAGCAGATCTCTGAATGCGCAAAGCACCGCGGGCTAAAAATGTAGATATCAATAAATAAATAATTTACAAACCCTCACAGCATTGAGTACAGTTCAAATGATAAATTGGGGATTGTTACAACGACTGTACTTGGCTATTATCGTCCCGTACTATTGCTGATCATATATCAAGTTTTAATAATGACTATGCCCTTTGAATCAAAACAGAGAGTGATGGCAGTAGAAGGTACGTCGAAGTATGCTAAGCGCGTGTTTCTTAACGCACATCTTGTTATTATATTAATATACTAGCTACGCCCCGGGGCTTCGCTCCCCTGGGAATTTCGTGCTCTACGTGTTATTCCAGGTTATATTCTACCCGTGTACCAAATTTCATAACAATCCGTCCAGTAGATTAGAAAGAGTAACAAACATGCAACTTCTCATTTTCAGGTTACGTGATAAACGGTGTAACTGGTTCTTTATCACCTACAATGGCAGATTTTCTCTCATTCTCTCAGATCAAGTTAAAAAATAAATAATATTAAAATTGTTCACGCCCCAATGGTTTTTGCAACGACCGTTGCTGAAGAAACTACGAAAGAAATTAATTAGCTATACGGTGTCACTCTCTGTCATATCTGAAGGACATTTTCTTACGTCTCGTTATTTTTTATCCATTTTACAAAAAAAAAAAGGTACAGTCGACATTATAAAGTAACGTGGTTGTAATTGATCTTTATTCATACTTAGGTATATTATAAATATGAAAATCTGTCTGCCACGCGTTCGCGACTAAACTGCTAAGTCACTTTTTTATTGGAAAAATAGACTTAAAATAATACAAATCAATACATAGTATAAAACAAAGTCACTTCCCGCTGTCCCTATATATGCTTAGATCTTTAAAAGATCGAGTGATTCCATACAAAGGTTTATACATACGTAACATGCATAATATTGCACCCGTGCGAAGCCGGGGCGGGTGACTAGTTAAGAATAAATAAATATTGAGAGAAACAAATACAATTCAATCACAATATCACACAATAAATAAACATTTAACGTAATGTTAACTATATTTTAATGCCTTGTATTGTTGATCTATAAAAGTGTAAGTTACATAGATTGGGTCATCACAAGTCAACTTTGACGTGCGCAGAGAGACTTAAAAGTAACATTAGCAAAGTTTCATAATGAAACTCACCCTCATTGTTCTTAGACTCCTATAATCATAAACTTAACTATAATTATTATTAGTAAGTTTAAGAATATAGGAGTCTTACAGGAACAATCGCGTCAATCTCGCTCGTTACAACCCCAACATTAACTAAAACATGTTCGCGAAGAGTTAGGAATCCATCGCAACTGCCGAGTTAGCAACAGGCTAGACGCAGCCCACGCTCCTATTTCACCGATTAAAACCTATAACCGCTCGCCTTACGTTTCCTGAACCCATACGGCATACGATACTCTATGGATTTTTCAAATTCCCGCACCCGAGTGATATTTTACGAGGTATTTTCATAACACGGTAAGTGCTAGACCACCGGATCAGCTGTTCTGAAATTCTATCTGGCCCGAAGCTGTTGGAAATGAAAAAATATGATGCCCTCGAACAGTCAGCTGGTGACAAGAAGTGAAATCCAAGCGATGTTTATTGACAACATCTCATTTCTTCTTATGTCGACGTAAACATTCACTGTAATCATTGCTACAGGCCTAGAAATGTTCAATGATGCAATCGCTCTAGAGTTTCTTTTGATTTTATCATATCTTTTCACGGTCCGGACACTGGAAAGTAGGTAAATAACAATAAAATTAACGGCTAACAACATTTAAAACAATCATATGTGTATCATATAATATTTTCATTAGGTTACAGTAATACTTATTAACTAAGAATACAGGAGAAACGCTTATTTATATTTTTTCAACTCTTACCTCATAGGTCAGCTGGAAGAAATTACTTTTGAAATAAGCAGCGCTTTTGTCCTTAAACGGCATTTTTGGATGTGACCCAAAAACCCTGAACATCATGAACCCTGGTTCATGTAAAAATACCTTCAAATTGTGAAGTTTCGATTGGCTCACTGTTTGACGTCAACCTTTAGGAACGCTGTAACATTTTATATCCCTTAGTCGCCTTATACGACATTCACTCCCGCGGGTGAATACGAAATGGACATATTCTAGGGCCGAAACAACATGGCCACTACTTCATTGTTTTTTTATTAGCCTATACTTGCCCAATGCTCAAACACTATTATTGCAAACAATTCTAACTTCGAATTCTCTTCCACAGCATGATGGACTCTGGAGGGGCGGGCATAGCAGAGTCACCCCCCACCTACCACAGATCCTACGAGCAGTACGTCCAAGGAGGTGTAGAGAACAGCACCGATTCAGCCCAAGACCAGACCAGCCCAGAGCTAGTTGTTTGGTCTACACTCCCTTATGGCATAGACTATAGGGCTCAATATGACTACAGAAACCCTTATGAAGCGACCAGGGATTATGCTCCTCAGCAGTACGCAAGGGCGCCGTTTACAACGAAGATGGGGCAGGCCAAGGCGCTGAAAGAGGCGAGGATACGGAGACCAATGAACGCGTTCATGGTATGGGCGAAAGTGGAGAGGAAGAAACTGGCTGACGAGAATCCAGATCTTCATAATGCTGATCTAAGTAAAATGCTAGGTAAGTTTTATTCCTTTTTTTTTTTGTTACTGGCCTAAACAGTGATTTATATATGTATATATGAATTAAATGTGAGTATATTTATTTTTCGACGGTAATGTGGTGTGATGTTTACGTCATTATACTGAGTATCTCATATGTAATGAGTTTTTTTAATTTGTGATATTAGTTAGCTATTCAGGTACTTGTCTTATTTTTGCACAATTGTAGAAGATAGGAATGGACACAGAGTAAATTTCATACTTTATGATTGTCTTAAAATAAGTCAATAACAACGTTTATATCCAGAATATCCATCGGAAGCTCTATACCGTTTAGAAATTTTCAATATGGTTTCAACAATGCCATCATATATTTGTACCAACTACTTACCAATTCAAACACAATTCAATATTCATCTGTTCATCCGAAACTAAAACAGTTGGCGTTGGATGACTCGGCGGAAAACAAAAATAATCATATTTAAATTTCAAATAAACCAAACCGTGGCTTTCAAAACTATTTATTTTCTTGAACTATAAGCCTGTTCGTAGGATCGTGTACAAAAAAATTTGGAGTGTCATGTCAGAGTTTGTTGTTCAGTATTCTTGATGTATTTTTTTTTGCAAAGTTAAACCAATTGCCAGACTTTCACGGGCACTCAACGCTTTCTAAATGAAATAATTATTTATCAAAGCTACAAATACTAGCATTTCGGAACGACCACTGCTGAGTATAAAATGCAATAATTTATACACAATTTTAAAAAAGTATGTATTTCGAAAGGTATAAGGAAAAATATTATGATTTTTTTGTATTGATCGTTCCAGTAAATGGAATAAAATTTTCACTACATTACGCAGATACATAACTATAATATTTTTTTCATGGATTTGTAATTGTGATATCATGAGAAAATATTCATACATTCGAACAAAATTAAAATATATATATATATCTCGTAAATTTTAAAATGCTTTCATATAATTACTTTTTGACATTCTAAATATTTTATTTATTTAAATATTAGGTATCACCCATAATAGGACATAATCTAAACTAGATCGCTTCATATTATTTAGCTAGAAATCTGATCCAATCATCTGCCTAGATCAAAGATACTATACGCAGCTTTTTCTTTTTGTAATTATAACAGACCTTATTGCTATGGTATTAAGATCTTAAGCTTTGTGTTTTTAGACTTATTGGTACTTCCTGCTTCTTATATATGCATAGGTAATCAATACATTAGCATATTTTGTCAAGAACACGCATCTTGATTGAATATTGTGGTTTGTTTGAATGATATTAGAAAATTTGACATTTGCATTGCAGACGACGATTTCGGTACTTATCTGAAGTAAGAGACGAATTAGGGTATCTGAAATTAGTTTTGTTATTTCATATCTCCAATGATATATATCGGATCTAGACAAGTGTTGTTGTTGTTTTTCCAAATATTTGAATGTCCATTCAATTCATTCGTTCACTTATTACCAACCCGTATTATTAACACATTGCCATCAAAAGTTCAATTCATATTAAAATAATCAGTTTTTCCGCCACAATTTTCGTCTTACAACTTGAAACTCGAAAAAATGCGCAAGCGACGACGTCCAATTTAGTTTTGAGATGTGGCATAAGTCGTCATAAAAATGTCGTTTGAGCCCTTATATTAAATCCTTATTAGCTAACTGATCTGAGGTGCATTCCGAGGCTTAAAAGGACCGATCAACATCGTTCGTGGACTGCTAATAACTTAATCAAAGTACCGTCAGCAAGCAAAGCCTTCACCTTTGCGTAACAATATTTTTTTATTTTACGTAGTTTTTGTATCAGTCTTAATGTGATAAATAAGTGCATCATTTGTTGTAAAATCTATGAATAGCAATGCATGATATTATAATTCATATTATATATGAATTATAATATCATATTATATGTGATTTTACAACAAATGTTCAACCAGTCAATAAATAATTTAATTAATTATTATATTGTGTGAAGTAATATGAAATTGTTCTATAGTTTGTATGTTTTAATGGTACATATTTATTTTATCAAGAATTACTTTAGAAATAGACAATGTACAGTAAAATTAACATATATAATATGTCATAGTAATGTATAAGGTAGAAAGGTTAATGGTATACGATTCTAAATCAGTTCAACACTAAATTGTGGTGGTGGTGTAGTGGTAGAGGCCTACAGGCCTATTTGTTGTTTAGATGGATATGTTTATAATTTTTTCAAAAGAACTAATTTTGGCTTCAAGTATTTTTTTTTGTTAAAAAATTGTGTTTATTAAGAGAAATTGACCACTAGTTATAAATTAAAAAATATATTTATTGACAAGTAATTATTAATTGTTATTGTGGTTATTGAGTCCAGAAATTAAAAAAAATATATCAACGTATTTTAACGTTAACTAAGTATGTATGTATTTGAAAAGACACTAAATATTTGCAATATTCATTTAATTTTTCGAATAAATATACAATTTTTTATAGTTATAGTATTTTTTATAGTATATTTTTATAGTGTAGTTATCATCCTTACACATTATAAAACAAAGTCCTACTCAAAAACTACTGCACGGATTTTCATGCGGTTTTCACCAAAAGACAGTGGAATTCCAACGTAGACGGGTCGGGCCGCTAATAAATACCTATTTTCATTTAAGACTTTTTCGCTGACGGTACTCATGATCATGTATTTGTAAACGTTCTCTTTGCGTCATACATGCATTTTATGTCGTGCAAGAACTCTACAAAAATGCAGTACGGTGCATTTCATTGCTACACGAATATCATAACGCAATTACGACAATGATTGAGACTGTATTCGGGATTCCTCAAGAGTTTTGTCGCCTGCATTGGATTGTATTATAATATGGTATAATTACTAGTAATTATAAAAATGCATGGCCATATTCAAGCTAAGCAGGCATTGAAAATAATTTTAATGATAGGAGATGTAATTAGCCATAAATGTAATGCGAAAACTCGGCATCGAACGTCTAATATCTATCTATTCATTAAAATCATTACATATCATAACTACTGATTAATATTTTTTTTAAAATTAATATAAAGTAAATAATTATATTTAGATTTACATTTTGATTAACCGTGCGAAGTGTAGACGATAAAGTAGATAAGTGGACTCTGGGCTTGGACGCAGCACGGCTGAAAAAGCCGGAAAAGCGTTCAGATGAGAAAGAGTAAGAGAGAGAGTAACATTGTTAAACCTTATATAAATTTTTCTCAAATTTTCCTTACTTACTTTTTAAAAAAAGTGTTGATGTTGTCATTGTTATTTTTTGCACAAACATCAGAAAGCCTACCACGAAATATACCAACACGTACCTAACACGTTACTAACGTCCACATGACTCATTTTCCCATATCGTGTACGCATCGTGTAAATAAAGTAGGGAACTTGTTCACGCAATGACGTGCTACGTGTTTTACAATATCATGGTAGCACCCCAGTATGTTACGACCCGCAAAAGTTTCGGCCATTTTCGCCTCTGTCTTATAAACGGGGCAATATAACCTTAATGTCTGACAATTAAGATGGCGAATGACATGATGCCTGGTTATTATGGACTTTCTCCGATAAGACCGAGTCGAGGACGTGAACTCTGTGTTGCACTAATGTAATACCTGTACTGTCGAGAACAATACCTAGATTAACTCAAAATAAATTATCATTTATACATTTATAGATTTTTATAGAACACGTTTTAAGTAAGGCCTGTTCATATCGTACCTCACTCATTTGAATGTATTCTTCTTCTAGTATTATTCTTATATGGCATATAAATTCCTTTCGGAATCAATAGGTTTTTTATTATTTTCTTTAATCATCAACGCAAGTGCCAGTTAACACCTTCCGATTTTACCTATTTTTCGTCTTGAGCTTCACACGTACCAGTCAATAAATAATTTAATTAATTATTATATTGTGTGAAGTAATATGAAATTGTTCTATAGTTTGTATGTTTTAATGGTACATATTTATTTTATCAAGAATTACTTTAGAAATAGACAATGTACAGTAAAATTAACACGCAAAATGACGTTGCTGCTTCATTCTACGAAACAGTTTACAGCATGTCGAAGAAACCCAAAAATCTAAATATCAAAAGCTAGTGTGAAATCCATTGTTGCAGCTTTAAAATTTTAATTTAAATATCATAGTGCATCGTAGGAAATGGGGCATAGTAACGGTAAACTTTTGTGCTCGTCTGTACCATAGAGTTTGATATGGCAAGTCACTATACCGCGTGGGTGGTAGATACTATCTGACTTAATGAAATAAACCCGTATAAAAAAAATTAAGCAGCCATACCAAAATAGAAATATGGTTTGGATATTTTTAATCGTTGTGTACTAGAGAGGTGGGAATAAAACAACATTTCAGAAATTTCAGAAAATAGGCTAATGTGCACATTCTCTTTCAATTCCATATATCAATTATGTCAAATTCAATTATAAAAATTACCAATTTATAAACTGTCAGAGTTAACTCATCAATACTGTAATAGACCTTATGTTTCGAGTGTGCTATTTGCTAACACTACATTCACTATTTAATGGTCACCTAAATGCCTGACAGTGCTTTTGATGTCTACCTATTGTGTCTAGTGTCAAGCCTATGTCTGTGTTTTACTCAGTTTAAATTACATTTAAGTAATACAATTTAATAGTAATTATATGTGTGTTTCATAGCAGTAACGGTAAATTAGTTAACGAAAAATCTATCTTGTATAATTTTTACAAGCAAAGCTTTCATATTGATTTTTGAACATCGATAAACATAATATATTTGCTACTTTTTAGCTAACAAATCGGTGTTTTTCTCCAAGTCTGGTACTAATTTAGAATCCACAATTAAAATGCTTAAACTGAATTTAATTTAATTCGCTTAATACGTACCTACGAGTACATTAGTTATGTCATTAGTTATATCCAAATAATACTATACATATTACTATCATACTAAAAACGCGTGCGTGCACCATTCGTCATACTGTCGATTACATGGCAAATCGCTCATTAACCTTTATGAGACTGCAATAGAAGCGAATTTGCAATGAATGTGTATAGCTTGATTTGCGGTTGTATGATATTCAAATCAAAGCAATAATTTGATCGAATGACTCAAGCATCTTTTAAGGGCACCATTTAATTAAAGCCACTAAGTATGTGCGCTGCTGGGCTCGGTACAAGGATATCATTAACGCTGGGCGACTGGGCCTTAAAAGGGGGCAATTCGACCGATTATTGAGGAAGGATCGCTCAAGGTCGGCCTTATTGTGAAACGTGTAACAAACATGTTCGGTTCTAGGCATCTCTTGTTTTGCGAATTATTCACTAAATGACCACAGTAAGTACGAGCCACTTTGAGCTGAAAACGCATATGTCAAGTGGTTAAACTCGAAAAAAATATAATTACCATTAGATCACATAATTGTTTAATAGTACAATATATACCTAGTACATCAATGGCGTGTGGTTCCGTCTTAGAATTTGACCACTCTTTATCTTCCCGTGGATGTCATACGTGGCAATTAAGGGACACGTAGGCAGAGGAATTTTCACATTTTTTTTTCTTTTACGCTAATCTCGTGATCTGTGGCGTCACATCACCTAATGCAATCGGGAACACGCGAAGATGAGAAAAGAATATATATTTACTAATAAAATATTTACTATCGATACTGTACAAATAAACAACGACGTGTTCAAATGGTGAAATAATTTTTTTTTTCGGTTTTAACCATTTTACATTGACACAAAACTTATTTAGTTTTGTGTTTTAAAATCAATCCAAACAATAAAATTTGTTGGTTATGTAATTACAGTATTTTTGAAGTAAATAAATAAAATTACGTAATAAAGCGAGTGACGTATGCAAATATAATTAAATGCCTATTGGTTATATGTTCTGGTTTAACTCTAAATACAACTGCGCAAACATTGGGAATACCACTTTTTAACTGATAACTCTTGCGCGCCACTAATTAATAAAGCGCGGTCGCCAATAATCTTAAAATATTATTATATTAATTATTAAATTCCTAAACATTATTTATTTCAAGTTCTTCAAATAATTTATAATTTATTTATTTAATTAAAAATTAAAATTAAAACTAAGAGACAGAAATATACTTACAAAAATGCCAGTCCTGTAATTCGTGATTGGATTTTGGTAAATACGATTTCCGTGAAGTGCCCAGAAGGCTGAAATAGTTATTAAATTGTATTGATTGGTCGATTATGAGGCCTGATGGTCATCATGGTTATCCAATGGCTAAGCAGACTTCTTCATTCTGTTTTTGTAATTACAATGATAGAACAATATTTCACCAGTAAGTATTTGCTATTATTTAAAGTTTCGCAGTTAGTTTTTTATATAGATTTAAGGTGTAAAGAATTTATTTTCTTAAAATAAATTACAAAAGTATGTTTGTTTGTTACCTCTCCGCGCTCTATCTACTCAATCAATTTTCTTGAAATATTCCATACACATAGTTTGAAGTACGGAGAAGAACATAGGGTACCTTTCATCCCTGAAAAATAACCGCTCCTGTGGGATATAACGCGGGCGAAGCCGCGGGTAAAAGCTAGTTACAGATATAATACAAAGATGAACTATATAAGTAGTATTTTACGTACCGTTTTATAATCTGTACAATGTATGTTTAGGATATAATAGACACAGATACACGTTCATTTGCTTTGCTGTAGGCATATACAAATATTTTTATGACTGTATGTATACGAGTATGTTTCTCTGTGTAATTTTTTAAATAGGGGTATCCCCTCCTGATATGACATAACGTTAAAACCACTGAATAACCAAAAACAATAATTATGTATCAACTAGGTACTTATTAATGTTCCAAACAGATTGCGGTCGTGTCTGTCTGTATATTTAGAATTAAGTATCTAAGTTGTGGTCAAAAATCATTGTGTAATAATAATAATTCTTCATTGGTGTAAAACACAATTCTCGTAAAATATAATCTTACGTACACGTTAAAACGTTTACTCTTCTTCTTCTTCTTGACCTTATCCCACTCATGTGGGGTCGGCACAGTATGTAAGTTCCTTCCATTTCATTCTGTCATTTGCCATATCCATTGATACTCCTCTCCTGTTCATACTATCCTTGACAAACTCCATACAATTCTTCTTAGGTCTTCCTCTATTGCTGGAACCCTTTACTTCCATCTTTAATGCCCTTTGAGTGACGTCATTTTCATCTCTTCTTAAAATATGTCCGTACCAGCCTAACCTATAACTATGTAATTTCTCATTAACTGGTGCTACATTCATACTTCCTCTTACATACTCATTCAATATTTTCCTTTCATCCGTCACTTTCGCCGCCCAACATTCAGATCCATACAAAAAAAAGTTCACAAGTTTTCTACAAAAAAAAAGTATTTCTTAAATTTTTATTCTTTATAATAAATTCTATAACATAATAATCGCGCCGTAAAATAATTTCCATAATAGGGCCATAATCTGGTATATTTTCAATGAGCCTTTCAACAGTTTTGACGCGGTAGTTTTGTCGATGTTCGAAAATTTGGTCATTTTCGTATAATTTCACATATTTAAAAACATCAGTTTCACACAATATCATTTCATATAAACACAAATTTTGAATAATCTAACTGATACCATCCATGACAATGTATGGAACTAGGGTTCTACAAACAAACTTAATTTTTAACTTTAAACTTTTTACTTTTACATAACTTAAATATGCGAGAGTAGAACTTAACGTAAGTAACAAATAAGTATACATTAGTTGAATACATAAATAACAGCGTAATTTCCCATTAACCAATAACCAATTACGCAGACTTGATTAAGATACAAATATGGTTAAATATGTCCAAGAATTATATTCAGATCAATATTATGGAGTTAATTATGTTATTTATTAAGTGCTGTACAATGCTGTACACACATTCTTAGGAAAATGGCGGCATTAGAAGGATTAAAAGAGGCTTTTAATTAGAAGTTAAACCCATTTATGAGCGCGGCGGAAGGGTGAGCGATGTGATAGGAATAAATATGAGTTAACGGATTGACGTACAAGTGCAAGTTGCATGTGGAGTTATAGATTTTATTTGTGACTCGATAACAAAACAAGCGTATTCGGCCATACGCTTGTCTTGTTATCGAGTGAATGTTGGGTTGAAATTTTATGAAGCTAAAGCTCAAATATAAATTTATTAATAACAAAAAGTTGGATCGATACATAAGTAGACTTTTCTTACGAACGGAGGGTACAAGAGTTCAAACGATTTACAAATCTTATAGCTATTTTTTTTCTTTCACTGTTTATTTCATTTGAAAGTTCATATTTTTAGTGTTAAAAATGCTTTTGTCCGCGGCTTCGCCCGCGTCTGGGATGAAGGTACCCTATGTCCTTGTCCATACTTCAAACTATACATGTAAGTACCTATGCAAAATTTTAAGATTTTTTGAGTAGATAATACGTGAAGAGGTAACAAACAATCTTACTTTCGCATTTATAATTATTCATACTAAACATAACGTAAAACAATTTGCTTTTTGTTTTTTAATGGTGAATATTGGTTCTCAGTATTATATACATATTGATGGAAATACAGTTGTATATCTATTATTATAAAAAGGTAAGCATTTGGGGGTGTGTATGTTTAAGGCGGGTAACTACTGAACCGATTTCAAAAATTCCCACGGGAGTGAAGCCCCGGGCAACATCTACTTACCTATACTTTTAGGTTTGAGAATAAAGTCTTACACCCACGTCTTCGTTCCTCTGGTCTAAACCCATTTAAGTCTTCCTCGTGTATTATCATAGTCCCTACTTTCCTTCCATTTAAACAAGCATATCTTTTTAACCAGAAGGCAGTTTAGTCTACCATTAATGGGCACCTTCAACTCCCTATTAGGAATCCCTGTTACAGATCTTGATATGCGTAACACAGTTAGTGACACGGAAAAATCTTTAAAAGTTTTAACAAAGCTAATTGACCGTGGCATTTGTTTAATAATTGGTATTAGTTGCACAGTCAACTTTGACGTTGGTTTTGACGAGCGCGCCGCAGCCGCTGACGTTTGGATAAAATGACGTACTTTGCGTTTTTCTGCGCACGCTAAAGTTAACGTCAAAGTTGACGGTGCAATCCACCCATTAATTCTATACACCTAACTTAATTTAAATAGAGAAGAGAAGCACGCGACAAGACTCGTTGGAAATAGGTGAAAAAAAAAAGGATTTTGCTACTGTGAACCTATTGGCGAAGGTCTTCTCCTTGGTCTTTGTCCACACTCATGTGGAGTCGGCACAATATGTTAACTCGTTTCATTTAGCTTTTTCAATTGACAGTTCACTATTCATACTTTATTTAACGCAATGCATCCACTTCTTCTTTGGTCTCTATTCCTGATCCATTATAGACTTAAATTTTTAGCGTCCTAATAAATAAAACTAAATAAATCCCTCCAACGTTGCTGGCATCATCTCGTCTCATCATACTGATACACGGACAAGTTAAACTTACAACTCCCCTCCTTCTGTCGTCGGGGTTTAAAAATAATGAAGGCAACCAATAGATATTTATGACGAAGCAAAAACGCAACAGAATACAAACTAAAATATTAATATTACCACGGAATCTGATGCCGGGAGTACGCGGAAGGTAGACAATTTCGTGGCGGGAATATACAATTTTTATTAGGATTTCATATAAGTGAAGATACTACCAGAAAACTATAATTGTTTTAATTTAATTTTTTTAAATTTTATTTGGGTAACTATTATATAATAACATATTTATAATTTACAAAATCCAATCAAGTTTCCATTATTAATTGTTACAAATTTATCGAACAGACTCTAAAATACTCTGCGTATTTTATATTTCAGGAATAACAAAAAAATAAATTAACAGATATTTCGTCTATATCTCTAAAGGGCTAGACAAAGCCAAGAGTCGAAATACTTATCTAAAGCCTCGTATAGCTGGGATAGTGTGTTTATTGATGAAATTAAGATTATAAAATTATATATCGCCTAATACAAGAATTTTACTTTTACAAGAAGCACTTGTCAAATTCTGGCTTACTCCTTGGATCCGGGCTACGATGGAATGCAATAAAAATATTGATCTTTTTAGTAAAATATTTCTAAGATAAAAATACAGGACCAGTATTTGATGTAATATACTTGACACAATATACTTTTATAACGAAGAAATCCTGATATTCATTTCATATAATTAGAATTACAAAAAGTTTTCTCTCACAAGGTTTAAAAATAAGTACTTAGTTACTTATGTACTTTGTTCGAAACGGTTTTTTTCCAAAGAAACCTAGGATATTCCTCGAACGTACTCAATACCTTGTAGCCAGTACAAAAATATTTCTAAGAACTCACTAAAACACCGACAAACGATTATTATTCCGATCGCGTCCATAATAATACGATTAATTCCGTATATTCTATCTGATGGTAGACTACAACGTCAACAATGCAGGTTATGTAGACCCTGTTGCTATTTGAATGTGGTTGATTATGCTTTGGCTCGAGGTAGGCAAATTTGTCGTGACTATATAAGATGAAGTATAAAAATGTGGCATCGACTTGGGAGGGTCGTCCCTGAGGAAAACTTTGATTTGCAAGACACATTATTAATTATTTTACATTGAACAAAACAAAAGAACACAAGAACAGAGAGTTTGTATTAAATTTCTCACTATCGAGTCGATTTGCAATGAGACGCACGCAGCTAACCAGTTACATTGCGGTGTGGTTGTCATCGCGTCACTAAGGCGCACAGTGATTGGTCAGCCGCGTCTCATTGCGAATAGACCCGATAGTGAGTTGTGAAATGCAGAGTGTTTAACGTAATGTCTTTCCGTAGTCTTTCTTCCGAATCGTTATGTTGTACATGCCGTATTTGTCTGTAATAGACTGTACAATTAGCCATATATGTATACATAATAATGTTTAGTACTCTAATGTATAGTACATTCGTTTGGGACAGTCGTAGGTAAATCAAGTAAATAAATAAAATGGCACATGCGCTATTAGATTCAGTTTTATTATAACTTACTCATACAATAATCGTAGACATTGGTAATCTGATGAGGACCTAGACCGATACTTACGAAAACAGTATTAAATGGAAAAAAAAATAACTGTGAGAAAACAGGATGAAGCGGTGGTGGTGTTACACAGTGGTGTGGTGGTGTGGAACAGTTAAGGAAGAACCGAAAGGTCGCAGGTCGCAGGTACCCGTGCTACATAAAAAATAGACCAAACGGGAAAGTGATAGTTCTAGATAAATATAAACTTTTAATATCGACATAGGATAAGTTTGTGGTTGTCTTTTTTCATTGGTTGATGATGTTTCTCATGTGTAATGGTAAAAAACATAAAGTATATAGTAACCTAAAGTACTTGCTCGTATATTTTGTCACTATCGCATTTAACAAAATTTGGCATTGACAGAACGAGACAAAACTTACTTTAGCTTAAAGTATACTTTAACATTTTTATAAATAACAGGGTAATGCTCTAAACTTCATAAGAAACATCAATTAAACTGGTTCTCGATTTGAAAACCTAAATTTCGCAACGATGTTTCTTATCGCACACCAACACCCTCCCACGTAACTAATAGTAATAGACTTGTTAATTATGACATGCCAATTAGTCATGAAAACTTGGAAAATTCAATTGACACGTAAATTCAATTGACGTCATAATTACGTCTCGATGATGATGAGGCGTATATAAAGCAGTGATATAAGTTTTATGAAAATAAAACAAGATCATTGAGGAAAACAATATTTTTGAAGATATTAACGATATCCTTACAAAATATGATAATGTTTCAAAGCTTTTCGTAAGTTAAGTTAAAAAATAATATACCTTTCCTTACATATTCTGTCTGTCTGTTCGCTATAAACTCAAAAATTTCTGCACGGATTTTCATGTGGTTACCAGCAATGGTTATAGAGATTCACGAGGAAGGTCAAGATATTAAATTATTATGTTTTTACCCGAGCGAAGCTGGGACGGGCCGCTAGTTCATATAAATAGAGGGCTTTATGTGGTTGACTTCCGAATCTATAGACATGAGATATTCCCATAACAAGAACTCCAATATTTCATTTCATTTCATTTCAATAAACCGAAGCCAACAACTTTTGTACAAAATTACTTAATGTATGTTGGATATTATGACGAGTACTCATTGGGTGGTCGCCAAGACCATAAAGCAAATGAAACATTTAAAAACATTAGCGACCTCTTTGCCACCAGGTTCCTTCCAAATGCTGGCATAATAGCACAACCGCATACCTCTCGTTCGATATTCGAATTCGAATGAACTCGAAATTTAAAACCTCAGAGTTGCGCACGCGCCATGACTCACACACGCAATAGGGTCACGACACGACTCCACACATACATAGTTTGTAAAACTATATACATATGCCGCTTACCACGTTTTGATTGCATTTCGTTGGCTTGTAGTTGGACGAAAAGGTCTTGATATTATAAATTTTCAAAAAAAACTTGCTAATTACTTTTACATAATCCTACTGATACTGTATCGTCTGTGAGTTCAGTGATTTCGGTGTTGATTTCCTTGTAGATTTTAAACGTAAGTAGATCATACAGCCAGTAAAATTATGTAAGTTATAATATCTTCTCTCTCTCTCTCTCTAAAGATAGTTTTCGTAATCTTATTCTCATCCTAGCGTGTCACCGAATGAATCACTGAACTCGAAGCTGAAAGTACGCTTACCAAGTAATATTTTGTACATTCTGCTTTGTTTTTACCAACCGCCGTCTAATTGACGTCAACTCTCTTTAAAAATGCTATCATTACCTATGCTGTAAAATATTGTATTTTTTATACTTTAGTCACGTATTTATCCACGGAGGAGGAGGATATGGAATGGAGTGGTCCTACTCCAGGACGGGAACCACACACCATTCTTCTAATAATAACTACTTAACTTTCAATAATTCTGGCAGTAATAAGCCATTACATAGACTTACAATCTTTGAAATGGTATTTTATGGAAAATGTTGTAATAAATCCTCAGATGATTATTATTATTATTATTCTATATTATTGAGCAATACTTACAAAGTTAAAATATTTCAGAGTGTATATATATTATTAGAATAACAGTAATTATAAAAATACCACCACGTATATAAAAATACGTACCTAGTAAATTATACGTATTCCCCGAAATCGTACACTTAAGCTGAAAAAAAAATCGTGCTAATGATAATAAAAATTATTTAATTTGAACTAATAAAATTTTATGAATTTTTTGACAAGTATCAAGACATTACAGACGCAGTAAGCGCCTACGCTCTACGTAGGTTCAAGAATACATTATAAGTAGGCGAATAGATATGACTGCCGACGACAAATAGTTGTAGCGAATTAATCGATAAATCCGATCAATTTGTACTATTAATCGATGTCGGAGCCCAAATACGATCACCATTTTGGAGAATTTCGAAAACACCAAAGACTTCTAATTGAAATGCACGAAAGTTTAGATAATCAAACAAGACAATTGAAAGTAACTTTAATTCTTCAGTTTTATTTATTACGCGATTGTTGCGTTCTGAACAAAGTCTTATTATGAATTTATTTTGATTCTAAAATTGTGACGCCACAAGAATTTATTCTCGTACGAGCTGCATATAATTTTTTGTTATTGATATAAGAAAAAAGTATCTCATTTGACACGTTGGAAAATAGGCTATTACATATATGGATGATATATACCAAGTGGGCGTAGATAAACAGTGGTTACAGCATCATGACAAATAAGCTGTTAGTACGATAAGCTAATGGTCCTGACCTAGTGGGAGCATTCCTGAATGCTGATTGCTGACGTCACATGCCATTTGAAGACCAGTCATCAGTTGGCAGTGGCAGGGGCATAATTTGCAGAGTGAAGTACGTTATGCCGCTCGTCTAATCTCAAAACTTTGGCGGATTCCGTATACATTGCTGGTTTTTCATTGCGGTAAATAAAAGCACTAATACTAACTACGCAATGTCCACGCATTCTGTGTGTCTGAGATCGGCGACAGTGTGACACAATGTATGCTGTGGACTATCCTCAATGAAGAATTCAAAAGACACACAACTCTTTCTCAACTGAGTGTTTTCCTAGTTAGTTTCCAGCTATAGAGCCTTGGAGCCCAGGGACTGCTCACACCAGATATCCACTTAGACGAAAGGTCTAGTGCTGAATGATTTAATACTCACGTGACACATCCCGGGTCTTGGATGTTTATCTATATATGTATTTGTTATAAAATATAGTATCGTTGAGTTAGTATCCCATAACACAAGTTTCGAACTTACTTTGGGGCTAGCTCAATCTGTGTGACTTGTCCTAATATATTTATTTATTTATTTATCCGGTTAGTTGTCAAAATAAAATGACAGCGTCGAACTGTCTGACAGTTGACTTGATCCACTACCGCCATCTGGTGAGGATAAAACTCACGAAAAGTTTCATTATTCGAATTGTCTACTTATAAGAACTTTCTACTAATCTTATGTACAGACATAAATAACAATAGGTGTATTGTAATTTGAAATATGAGTAGAAATAGTATATAGTATTTGCAAAGCAATAATCAATGGATTTCGAAAGATACTGGCTGGTTTTCAGCTTCTGATGACAGAAATAAAAATAAATATCATAAAATAAAAATACTTCCGTCAACAATAAAATATTCAATGAACATAATAAAAAAAAATATTTTTTATGTAAAGATATTTAACGAACATTGAACTTAAACTTGACACCATCACGTGTGTTCTTCAAAACAATAGATTTTCACCTTAGTTGAATGAACTGGCCAGATACATTATTAATAGAAAATTATTTTCTTTTTAATTAGATTGCCAATAATTTTAGAAATTCCAGAAAAGTCTACATACTCTGTTGCGAAATTTTAAAATAATTACTTAGATATACAAATAGTTTTATGTATATTATTTTAATGCACTGCATTTAAAATATTTAATTATATTGTATATAATTTTAAAAAATAGGTTTTATATTATAGTGGTCAGTAGTAATTACGCGCAATGTAAGTAGTTTTTTTTCAGAGGTTCATTAATAAATAAGAATATAATATAGATATATACACGCCACGTACAATTTATATATTGCGTGGCGATTGTAGGACTGGTTAAGCATTCCATATGCGGTGGTACACTTGTTCAGTATTTATCATAGCAGAAAGGCATTGTTAGAAAGAAAATCATATGTGAATGCCCTAGCACGGGTAAACATGAGTCAAGCATATATAACTTCTGACGCGTACGGTTAGCAAGCATAATGTTTTTCTATTTTATGCCGGCTCCACACTGTCGTCGAACAGTTTGTCAAACTTTGGCGCATTCGGTATACATTGCGGGTTTTTCATTGTGTCTGAGTTCGGTGTCAGTGTGGAGGTGGCATTATGGCACTAGGAAACAGGTACTTTAAAATATTTTTTAAATTTGGAAACAGTTAACAGACTCATGTAAATATCGAATTCTTTATTTGAAATTAAAAGAAACGGGAATTTTCTCTTAAATTTCGTTCTTTTGAAAAGATGTGTTACAGATAAAGAGTCGCATCTTTGTGCTTTACGAGGTAGTCAGAGCCAAGAGTTGCGAAATTCGATGACCATGTTTCGGATTACCTGTGTGGTGAGGTTGTTAGAGAAATTGAGATTATAATGGCAGGTTGCTAGCCTATGAAAGGAATCTCCAGTTTACAGCTTTGATTGACTAATACAATATGCGCGAGAGGAGAAATAGAAACATGTTTTTTCACTCTCAGACCAGAATAGAAAAAGGAAGCCGTTTGTTTAGCCGTACTTTTTAAGTTTTCGTAGAACCTTCAAATTATTCTTCACAAACTCATTTGCAAATTAATTTCACTGTTGTCATTAACACAATATGATGACGAAGACATCAATGAGGGCAGGCCGAGGGCACTGATCCTTGTCTAACTGTAAACTTCATTTTACTAATTCAATCATCAACAATGAACACTGTACCGACATATAAGCCCTCCACAATCTGCAGTCGCGTGCCAAAATCATTCTATACACGGAGTCTACTAATTTATTTAATGAAATCAATACTAATATCGTCAAGACAATGGTTTGAAATGAAAATGCGTATGTTTATTGCTTGTTGGAATGCGAATGTCGGCGTCATTTATTCAATACGCCGTTTTGCATTCGATTTTGAGTTTATTAGATGCAATCGGATCCGCGCCGCCATTTTTGATTTTCGATCGGCCGCTTTCGGGCGTGCTCGGCTTCTGTCGGCCACTCATAAGGTGACAATTGACGTGTGTTATGTAAATTTTTTTCGCAGAACGATTTGACAGGTAAATTGGTGTGAGTATTATGAATCACAGTTCTTGTGTAGTCATTGGATTTTTCGTTGCCCTCTGTTTGAAATGAAAAGTCTCAAGGGAAAGGTAACTCGGCGCCATCTAGACACACTTAAAATTAAGCGGCAATTGTAATAAATTCGGGCTGAAGCCGTAAAATATTCGAAATTTCAACAAATTTCGAATATTTTTTTAAGAAAATGGTGTTGGTGGTGGTGCAGTCGATTGCATATAAACCAGTCCCTATTCACTTTAGTATTCATCACAAATAGAGGTTCATGCAAGGAAATTTGACATGCGGTACGTATATTTTTTACGTACTAAATTCGCAACCCCCACTGCGTTATTGACTAGATAAATCATACAATCAACACAAAGTGCTCATTGAGGGTAGTATAAAGAAAATGACATTTCTATTAAGGTAAGATAGTTTATCAGCAAAATTAAAAAAATAGAAGTGTATACGTGATATCTCTATGGTTATTCATATTAGTGACTCGCGTTCAGGTACGTGATGTTCAATCGGCGTGCGATCTTCAACTCTTATGGTTCCCCGGTAGCCCTAGTACCTGTCGCATAGAAAGAAGGATGATTGTACTTCTACGTGATCTTCTGTCGATACGATATGCGATCCTCTTCCTTTATGTTTTTCTGGTATCTCGTCTGGTAACTGTCAGAAGATTGGTTGGTTAGATAGAGCATGAAGATGTAACAAGCAAATAAATTTACTTTCACATTTATAATATTGAACGAATGAATGAATTTATTTTCAGACAATTTACAGTCCATATGTACCTATGTTAGTATTACTTATGTAAGTAGTTGAGAATTCTCTGGAGACATGTCCGTCGTTCCAAAATAGGTACTAAATATACTATAATAAGTACTATACTAGACGTCGCATTGGCACTACTCTATAGAGGCAGATTGAATCTGGACATGTATTTGACAGTTCTATCTCTAAACGGAGCTGCAGCATACAAACTATGATTAGTAAGCCATTTGATTCCAACCTACATTTCAGACTAATGAGTACCTGTGAAGCTAAGTGCAGTTCGATGTAACGCCTCCCTGGTAGATAAATTAATTGCCTAATTATTACTAGACACAATCAAGCCGCTACGAGTAGGCAATACTTAGGTAATTGCGCTAACAGATTATAATGGCAAAGCATTCTGTTAGATTGGTTTATTTATTTGTGATCGTAGGTATTCTTGTTTGATACCAACATTTCTTGACCATAGATTATTTCTTTGTAATCCAAAAATCCAGCAGTATGTAGTGTTCACAAGTTTACCATTTGAATGAAGGTCCAGAGTTCAATTCCCAGCGCGATACTTTTCACAATTATTTTGTCGATTGTACTTGTTTCTGTGTTTGTGTCCGTGATGCAAGCTTAGTATTTAATGTGGGTCATAGGTGTTGTCTATTTAAGTATTATTTGCCGTCAATCCTTGGTATTAAATTCTGTCTAATATCATCCCCATTCTTCCCCTAACTCAAAAGTTTTTTTCACTGTGTTGCGTTGGAACTGGATGCAATTGCAACGAGATATTTCACAGCATGTCCAGTAGTTTATATCAGTGGACAACGACATCCATATTCATCGGACAGCCGCACGCGCCGCCTCTCCCGCGCTTTGTGACGCCGCCTGGTCAACCAATAGTGGCTGCGCGAGCTGGCCAATGGCCGAGCGCGTTCGAAATTCGAATTAAAAGTAAACCCAGTAAACCACAGGGTTGCGTGCTCTGAAATATTTCAAATATCGAATGTTTATGACATTTTTATTTCAGAACATTTAGTTCTGTGAAAATGAAACAGAATCGATTTTTAATCTTTGATTTGAGTGTTGAATGTAAGACCACGTTGTTTCTTCATTTTTCAATAATAGACAATAATTTATTACTAAGGTATTGACGTCAATAATATTATTACTTCAAACGATGATTGATTTCATTTGGTGGACATCCTCTACTGCCTTCATTCGAGGTCACTAACTTAGATCCTTATTTAATTTCTCTGAAATAAGTAGGTACAAATAGATTCTGCTTACGTTGACAGGACCAACTTAATGCAACTCATTATAATTTGTCATCACATAGCGTGAGAACGATTGATGATATTTCTATACAACAAGTGGTGAAACGAATGTGTAAATAAGCCGGCAGCCACTTGAGGTTAAGGAGTGGTCGTATTCTAGGGCGTAACCACACGATCTTTCCCATTATCCTCCCTAATGTGGTATTTGTGACAATCAAAGTATTTCTATGTGATAGAAAAATAAGATTTATCAATTCATATAGGTACCTTTACTTGTTACAAGTACATTAGCATAATAGCTAGCTAATAGGCGGTAACTGTCAGTATCTAACTGGAGTTTAACTGCATAATAATTAGATTTTCATGGCTGTATCGTAGTAATAGATTGGATGGTTGTGCTTTTGATAATGATCAATACTTAATTGTGGATCATAAGACCAGGTAGGTAGGTGCTGTGTTAATTCAAGGTGTTCTAAATTATACTAAGTACTACTTTTTTATTCTGGTTGTTAAATATTAGGTATTTTAAGGCTTAAAATAGGCTAATATTTTACCGAAATTAATATTTGATACAAAAACGTGGTTCATAATTTTTTTACAATTATTCAAATTATTTACAATTAGCATACTACAGAGCCAGATTATTAACTCGTGACGTCACATAACAGTTTGGTTTTGAATTGCTAATGCGTTCGGATTTTGAATATTTTCGAACGTTACTTACGTAGGCGTGGCTGCTTCGTATGTGTGCGTAGTGGTTACCTTGCTTTTTTTGTAGTGGCAGCATACGTATTTTACCAGCATTTTTAATGTTTACAGAATGCTCCGGACAGAATGCTATGGTTTAGTAAAACCAACTCAATTTTCGCTTGGTTGTCTCAAACTATGAAATTTAATATGAAATAAATTCACTAAAAACAAATACTGAAACAAATACCTACATTTAAAAAATGTGTTAAATAAGTTTAACTTCCTTTGCATGCAACGATTAGCTATGAAATTTATAAGAATCTACGTAGGTATGGAAATTGGAAAATATACCTAAAGAGATTCTTAACAAAATCTAATGTATGTAAAAAAAGCATATTTACGAAAATTTGGTGATATAAAAGTCAACCTGGTTTAGTGCTAATCAATAGATTCTTAATTTTGAAAAAGACATTAGTTTGACGTTGTAAGCTGTCATGTCAAACATAGGTAAAGTATGGACGGAGTAAGATCCATGTTCAACAGAGTTGGCATAAGATGTTGACCATGAACTTTGTTCACACCGTACCTAAGTATACCTACCATGAACATATTATTATGAGTAAATTATTTAAAATATAATTTGGCATTCGAATCTCATTATAAGCGCTTGGAGATTTTGGATTCTATACCAAGTTTTTGGTTAAAAAATAAGGCAATATAACATTTAAAATTCGAACGTGAGAGTACTTCATAAACTTGCCAGGTTTTTTCATATTTTCAAATAACTCTCGTTTAAAAATGGAATTCAAAAGTGACATTACCATACGTCCTAAATGTCAAAGTGGTTTTCTTTTTAATCTCTGGCATTTGGGGCGAAGACAGCCTCTCTTAATGCCAGAGACTTCAGCGCCCGCCGTGCATAATATTATGGACAGGCGGAAACTACGAGTACGTTTTAACGTGTGTATTTAAATATTTATGGTAATGTTATATTGCGTGCTTTGTACAGGGGGTGGTGCTGTGTTAGTTTGCTTTTGTTTTTATGACAGTGAACTTGGTAACATAAACTTCCGAGGCTAATTTCTCAATAATTTGTTGTAACATGACACAGTCAAAAGTTATTGTACCTATAACGCATTGACGAATAAGAATAAGAATTTAAAGCGAAGATTTTTGTAGGATGTAGCGATGCATGTTTTGACTGATTGTATTAATCTGTGATAATTAAATGCATAAAACAAAAGAAAATGGGCTAACTTAAATACTTAAATTACTCTAAAATTCAAATTAAAAGTTTAAATTACATGGAAGAATAAATTATTATACTCGTATTGTTTTCAATAGTGAAATAGTCAGACGGGATTTACTTCTTGATGCATTATTAAGAAAAATCTTAATTTAGTGTTTGTTTGTCTGACAAAGAAAAATTATTTTGCAAAAAGTTTGTGCCCAGTCTATTGTAAAATTATCTGTGACAGTGGTTGGTAAAGGGTATTTACAATGCTGTCATTAAATAATATCAAAATACCGTATTTATCTCTCTCATATTATACCCCGTTACATCCTGAGCCAAGAAGCGTCGGAGCCCAAGATTCGCTTTCGTACTGTTTCCTCTCCACTTCGTCATGGATTAATATGTGCACAATGCGTTGGTAATAGAGGTGAATTTGTACTCGTTGAGGTGCTTTAAACTATACCAGAATCAGCGCTGGCCCAAAGAGTACCGTTAACTCGAGTGGGAGGTGCTTTTCAATGGCCCTCAGTTCAATAAAACTCATATTTCGAGTTCCAAGAACCACTATGCAGAATTAATTTCTTATTTGCATCTCCAAACACCGTTTACTTAAAGTTCAATATCGCGCATTTTTGTAGGGGAATCATTTAAGGTGTGATCGCGTTTTGCGAGGTGTGGTTGATAGGTTTTTGACAGATGTCAACTGTCAGTGAGGCATGTATTATCTGAATACACTGTTAATTATTTTTTTTACTTAATGTAGAGTTTGTTAATTGTAGGTACAGGTATCAATTAATTTTATGATACTTTTCTTTTCAGGTAAGTTTTTCCGAATCCAGCTTTTCTTTTGTGAGTATTTTAGAATAAGCAATGTATTGACGCAATCCAAAATTGTATTTTATGTACCCAGTAACATTTCCGAAAATAGTTTTATTTGTTGTATACTTTGTGTAGAGCACTGATTCTACAAAAATAGAACTTTATTTGTATGAAAAAATACAGCCAATTTATAGTCTGCTAGATAACCACTAGATGACACTGGCACTTTATTCAATTAATTTTCTTTATTTATTTTTTAGAACAACAAACAACTACATTATATATATATATATATATATATATATATATATATATATATATATATATATATATATATATATATATATATATATATATATATATATATATATATATATAGATAAATAAGAATTTAAACAAGAAGAGTTACTAATAATATAGCCCACACGCTATTGTAATTCTATGAATAGACTAACTACATGACATTAAAAACTTAAACGCTTATATAAAGACATTTTGGATTAGAATTATAAAAATAAGCATCTTATTTGTACGATTATATGTTATACTAGTGTCAGATTCATATATTTCATAGCTAGGAAGTGTCAGAATATGAATCACTGTAAATCACTATTATTTCAAAGTCTATGCTTTTTTTCAAACGTGTTTCCCGTCCGCCATATTAATATGATTTGTGTAATGTCAATGTCAGTAGCTAATTGTCATTTTATTGCCTATTAATATTGTTGGCGTGTTCAGGCTATCTTGCCAAGGTTGAGACATGCTGCTCGCAAAGGTTATTAAGCTTTAGATGAATAGATTCCTTAGTTTTATGCAATGATAGAAGTAGGCACACACTTGACCCGTGGAAAATTCAAGCAGAATAAAAATCTCATCATATCACGTCATTATAGTTTTGTATATACACTTAATTCACTCACTACTGACAGATCTCGATAACGTTTTCAGATCTTTACGTTTCAGGAACATTTCCATGTCTGGACGTTTGCACATCCTGACATTTCGAGAATTTACATCAAATCCGTGGTATTACTATTATTTCGTTTGTGTATAGTGCCGCAATCGCTGAATACCATACGCTAATAAAACTATAGTCTTAAAACACGATATGTCAAAAAAAAATATCGATATGATATGATATCAGTGAAAGTGACTATAATTACAACATAATTCAAAATTAAGAATGCAAACATTTTTATATCTGGGCAGTCTACTGAATAAGACATAGCGTAATACATGAAGGTATAATAAGTAGGTACCTATTCTTAATTTCTTAATAAACCATCAACTCAGACCGGCTGTGCTTTGTGCCATAGACTGACAGACACATGTCATATTAGATGACACTATTGTATGATAGTCATGTATAAAGTGCGCAAGAGTCGCGAGAATAGTCGTTTCTTTTTGCTCCACTTTTAAAAGAAAAGGTATGATTATGGTTATAGGCTTATGGTTAATAATTTTAATGTTGTGATGAAATAATATATTATTATCATGCTTTATTGAATAAAATCAATTTAAAAGTAATAATAATTCAGCTGTCATTCTCTCAGGTGCCATTTGAACTGGTGCTCAAAGTGGAACACGTAACATCACGTTTTCATTTGATTACGATTTAAATCTTCAGTCATATATGTATCCCTACTATTATTATAAAGAGGCAAGCGTTTGTGAGTTTGTATGTTTGAGGCGGGTAAGCTCCGACACTACCGAACCGATTTCAAAAATTCTTACACAATTAGAAAGGTACATTATCCAAGATTGCTATAGGCTATATTTTATCTCATAATTACCACGGGAGCGTAACCCCGGGCAACATCTAATATGCTATAATAGTATTGAATAAAATAAGTCAGGTGCCTTTTGAAGTACTGCCCAAAATGGAATACGTCACGTTTTCATTTTATTACGAATTAAATCTACAATTATATGTAATATGACAGCCAATTGTCACAATGTCATTAGTCAGTACATTTGCCGACGTTACCTACCTCCACGCGAGCCGACACCGACTGCATACAAATGCATACGATTGTTCTATCCCTTTGCAGTCCAGACATATGCCGCGTTCGATTTTTAATTTATGAATATTTTAGGTGTATTTTTTATGGTTTGTAAATAGCCAGTATATTTTTTTTATAATTTTTTTAAACCATTTAAATTATTACTTTTTAAATCAGACATGCCACGCGCTGATTGGCCCACTATGCTATAAAAACACAATTTTAATTTTTGTGGCCAGTCTCATTGTATTTCGTTATTCTGTCATCCAAGATCAAAAATCAAAATCAAATCTTTATTCAGAAATTAAGCCTTCACAGGCACTTTTTCACGTCATAGTCTAAACTAGCTTTTGCCCGCGGCTTCGCCCGCGTGTATTTCATAGCAAAATCTCAGTGATTTTATCGCGTACTCTGTAAGACTGGTAAACATATATGATTCAAATTCGCGTTTTTTCTCATCTTTAGTTCAATTTCCCGTTTCCCGCTGTGTGTCTCGTCCCGCAAACTTATCCAACGTGTCCGCTTGCTATGTAATGTAGAATTGTAGATATCCCGTACCGTTTCCTACATATTATGTGCCATCATGTTTTTCACAATGTGTCCCGTCCCGTTACCCACTACGTGTCTCCTTCCCATTTCCCGCTCCGACTCCCACTCCCGCTTTCTGCAACACGTGTCATCCCATTTTCCATGACGTTTTAAGTCCCGGTTTTTTATTAACCACAAAGATAAATTAAACATTTTTTGTATTTACTATTACTGTTAATTACTATAAAAAGTAATAAGTAATTTCAACTATTTAGCTATCGCAGTTCATGAGCCTAATAACAGAAAGACAGACATACAGACATACAGACGTTGCCCGCGGCTTCGCCCGCGTGATGTGTCTTTGCTCTGTCTACACCGTAAGAGATAAAGTCGTGTAAAATAGGTTTCTATATAGAAAAAGTCTAGCAGGGTCAAATCACACGATCTTATTGTCCTTGGAGAATTGACCTCGAAGGGCCACCTCGTCTGCTGTAAAATGGACGACGTAATGCGCGCTACGTTTGCACTGACGACACCCAAGCTTTGATATAATCATAACAACCCCATTCCATCCTAATAGGGATGATGGTATTTCACTTCCACCACGTTAGATTTCAAATACGTTGTGTTGTTCGTAATCAGCGACCCGAAAAACCGTACAAACAATACCCGATACATGTTACAATACATGTTACTTTATTAGCCCCTTTTCCCCCATTTAGGGGTAAATTTTTGAAAAATCCGGAGACCTGTAGTTGCTCATTTATTGATAGAAGTAATCCTGTAAAGTTTCAAATAAGACAAATTAACTAATCTGGTTTCCCCATACGAACTTTGAACCCCCCTTTCACCCCCTTAGAGGGTAAATTTTGAAAAATCCTTTCTTAGTGCACCCCTAAGCCACATAAGGAACCTACGTGCCAAATTTGAAGTTTCTAGACCCAGCGGTTTAAGCAGTACGTTGATATGTCAGTCAGTCAGTCATTCAGTTTTTCTTTTATATATTTAGATTAAATGATATTTACCAAAGCTACAAACTACTAGCATTTCGGATACAAGAATACAAGAATAATATTGACAATATTGCTTTTATAAAATTATCTGTTTATGCCACTTATGCAAATTATAAATGACAAGTGAAGAATTTAAAATTTAAATGAGTTCAAAAATATCATTTTAATTTTTTTTTAATAACAAATGAATTATTTTATTTTGACTGTTTCTGAATAAGTACATGCATGTACGAGTACATTATAAATTTGGCAGTTTTTTTTTAATTGATGGTCAATAACATGTTATTTTCATAGTTTACTAGCTGCGCCCGAGCTCGTAAACTTTCGCGTTTATAATATTAGTAGGATGAGATAACTGTGTCCCTTGCGAAAACTTAAATTATTAATTTTTATATTTTTCGTCTGTCTGTACATTTATCTGTATCATGAAATTTGATTCTGTTTATGCAGTTGTATTGTTAAATTTATGTCCCGTACTAATAATCTACTTGTATGCTTATATATATTAAGAACTATAAAATAAATAAGGCTAATGTAATCTACGCTAGTATTACACGTAACTTTGCATGACTTTGTTAAGTAATTGGTGAAATTTAACAGTTATCGCGACAAGTTTATTAAGCGAGATATCGATTCGATTCGCGTAACTTATCGCTGTAAAATAACTAAGAACAGAATTTGATCGATTTGGACGCCCCCTGTGGCGTAGTGACCAAAACGTCCTTACGCAATTAAAGCAATTATTGTGTACTTACATTGTTATATTAGTGATTTTTTGGTCATTGGTCATTCCGAAATGCTAGTAGTTTGTAGCTTTCTTAGCTACAAACTACTAGCAAAATGTTCTTTAGCCAAATTTCTCAATATTGATTGAATTGAATGATTTGATTTTGAAGCGATGTTACATTTTAAGTTTTCAATAAGTTGGCTTGGTGCTATCGACGGCTTGAATTTATTGGAAAATGAACGATGAGCGACAGTAGCGTTCACTGGGTACCGCCTGGCGGCACGCTTCCCTTAATGGGCCCTTCAGACATCTTGAGCAATATACCGCTTTGCGACCAAAGTCGAGGTTCGTGCCCACCTGGGAGCTTTGCGCTGTTACTGTTTCGGCTGTATGGTTCTGCGACTGTCGCCATATTACCTCCGGTTAAGCTGTAAAGGTCGACGTAGCGACCAACTGCAAATGGGTTTTGATTTTACAAATATTGGGCGATAGCAGGCATCGTGCAACCATGACAAAACTATTGTTGAATATTATGAGACCAGATGACATGTATGAACTGGACCATCACCGAATAACGCTCGTTTGCTCGCTAATCCATAAAAAGGTGTTGCTCATTTCAAACTAGCGGCACGTGCCGGCTTCGCTCGGGTAAAACCTTAATAAATTATACACCTAAACCTTCCTGAGGTATCACACTATTTATTTTAAAAACCCGCATCAAAATCTGTTCTGTGGTTTTAAGGATTTAGATCTTTAAAACTACAGAACGGATTATACATAGGGACAGACAGCGGAAAGCTACTTTATTCTATGTAGTGATGATGAAATTTGCTTCCAGCAGACCTATGAGAGGAGGATGTTTGATTTATGCAATTCAAAGTGACTTACAATGATTCCATAGATATCCCGGAAGGTTAATACAGATAATATCGGTGACACTTTTGTGCGCACATTATTTAAAAAACCCATAAATATTCACCTACTTTAAAGTGTGGCAAACAAATTATTTGGTCTAGCAAACTAGGTCTGAGGCATTAGTTACAGATTTTAGTCAAAGTTGAGACAGATTATGTTTTATTACATCGGTTTTTGAAACCATAGGTAAAATATACGTAGGTGTTAATAAAGAAACAAATACTCCAGACCCAGTTAAACCAGTTAGATTTGTCGGTAATTTTAACCTGCGCGCCACCGATTAGATAAAATGGCTAACGCTGCATTGTTATGAGCAGGTTAAAGTTAACGTCAAAGTCCACTGGTGCAACAAAGGAGACGAAACTTTATCATTCCATTTTCGAATTTTCAATAGCTACGTTTTAAAATTCGTAATTTTCATTTTAAATTCCACAACCAATCGATGACACATCCTGCATATAATATTTAAATGAGCCGGTTTATATTACACCGATGACTGGCGATAAAAAATACGAAATCGATACAACTTCCTATGCCAATAAAAGTAGTAATGTCGCGTAATTCTAATAATCGATTAGTTTCGATTCCAACGTTTTACAACCAACATAACATCGGTTATAATCGAGCGTCGGGTTTCGCTCATTCAAGCGAGATCAGTCAAAACATGCTATGTTATACTTTACTTGTATAAACATGGCGGTTGACATTTAAATACGCCGTGAGAAGGCGGGAAATGAATGAGCTGCTGTAAAAGTTATTACTATGGCAGGCCAGGGTACGTATTTGAGGCCTGAGAAACAAAATCTGGAGAATTTCCTAAGGTGTAATAGTCTCATTATCTCAGTCTCAATAATCCTTCTATTTAAATGGATTTCTTATACATGTCACACATGCTTTTTAACTTATTTTTGAAAATAATAACGAGATGAAAAAATTCTGGAATCGAGCGGGAATTGAACCCGCGCCCCTGTCTATCCGGGACAGTGCTCTTGACCACTGAGCTATCGACACCGTGCCAGCTTAGCTGAATTAATTCATCTCTTTACGTCTTACGCCGACGTACAGTATTTTCATTAGAGAGTAGTAGGTGATCTTAACTAATCAACATACCCCACTGTTAAAAAAACATTATCCTTCTTTTACGCCAACCGTAATATTGCTAATCTAATCCACGAACGACCTGCTGTCCTACACTTCTTTCCCTATCCTTGACCACCATTCGGTCAGCGCCTTACTTCACCTGGTATCACTCCGTCGTCCCAGGTGTCCTGCCCAGTTCCAGTTAAGCTTCGATCACGACCGTGTCTCTAATGTGACGTACTTTGATACGTTGTCAACAATCGGTTTGGACAGCGATGTTGTAACCTGATGCCGAGCATGGCACGCTCCATAGTCCTATGTGCGACTCATTCTATACACAGTCTCCTTTGTGAGCGTCTGACTCCGCACCATTAGTAATTTTAATTTTATTTATTTATTACAACAACAACCATTATTTTAGATACTACAAATACGTTTCACTAAATTACTAAATTGGCTTAAAGTCCAGAAAGTAATTGATAGAAATATCAATGTAACGTGCCTTTATATTAATATTACACAATACCTCATTCGGACATAATAATAATGTTAATTAGCAACATTTAACCAATATATAAAAGTATAAAGTATATAGTACAAATACATTTGTTGATTAATATAAACTTGTATACATAAATACTCATAAAGACAATCTATAGATAGGTAAGTATCGCGAAAATTTGTAAATACAATCTACCAAATGGTGCGCAGGAGTAGCACAATGATTACATAAGAGGGTTTTCGGGCAATGTGGCTATGTGAAGTACAATTAGAAATGGATTAGATATTCCAATGTATTATCTACTAAATATTGACCTGGGCTTCGCTCCCGTGTTAATTTTGAGATAAAATATAGCCTATAGCAATCTTGGATAATGTACCTTTCTAACGGTGAAAGAATTTTTGAAATCGGTTCGGTAGTTTCTGAGATTACCCGCCTCGAACATACAAAATCACAAACGCTTACCTATTTACAATAGTAGTATAGATTGATTATAGAGTCTTTGTCTTTGTTTACAAGCCATACAGAAATGACCTTCAAATAACTGAGGCCCTCGTGAGGTGAAATTCTTATTTTATTTATTTCTAAATGTATTATTAACGTACAAATATTTATTTATTTTTAACATTCTTCCAAATTAACTAAAGTTTACGTCATGTGCCTAATCGGCAATAAAAAAATAAAAATTTCTGACGTTTAAAATTACGGAAGCCGTGAAAATAGTACTTGTAGTTATTTTTACTATACTAATTTCACATTTATATTAATTATTTTTCTCGCGGTTTTGCCCACGAGCATTTCCTACCTTCCTTACTATAGAGAAGGCTATATCCTATATCCTTCTCCGCAATCGTAACTATTTATATACCTAAACTTGAGGATGCAGCTTCAGCAAAGACTACTGCTAGCTTCTGAAATTTCATATTGAGTTGACATGTCGTTGAAATCGACCACTAAAAGTTAAAGATCTCACATTGATCGCTTACCATAAATAAATAAATAAATAAATAAATAAATAAATAAATAAATAAATAAATAAATAAAAATGGAAAAATACCAAGCTCCACAACAAATATTTTATAGGTTTGCGTGAAATGGAACGGAGCTCGTGTGAGGTGAAGGCAATTTCTCGAAAAGCAAGCCCGCACGGCGTACCTAATCGTGTTCGAGGGAAAGGTGTTGTATTCCGAACTTTACCGTGTGAGCGATACACACGAACGGAATGTTTCGTCAATCTTTTGATACTGAATCCATGCCAAAAGAGAAAAAAAAATGTATTTTGAAATGAAAACTTCTTTAACGGCATTATGCATTTTTTATGGTGGGTAAAAAATGTTAAACTCGCGTCAGAACATGTGATCTGAGGGCAAAGTGCTGGTTTTCATTTCACTTCTCACTATCGAATTGTTTTGAAGTGAGATGCAGCGAACCAATCACATTGCGGTGTGGTTGTCGTTGCGTCACAATATGGCGCAATGTTATTGGTTCGCTGTGTCTTACTTCGAATCGATTCGATGGTTAGAAGTGAAATGCAAACTCGTACTTCGCCCTATGATCGAAAATTCGCAAAATGTTACTAAACAACACAACGTTAATATTCAAGTTTTTCACTTCTGCCGATACTCCTGGAGTGCAAACCATATTTCTCTTATTATATTTTAACGAATCAACAAAAATCTACTGTCTGAATGTCTTTAAATTTAGTACATAGACTAGACCTTTATTTCGTGTACTATGTAATTGTTGCATTTCGAATTCAGCGTCTTCATAGGCTACACGTCTGTTGAAATTGACAAATTCGCTGACATGTTTGACGAACTGACGCCCCGTGTGTCACCGCAATAAACATCGAGAAACATGACCCGTACGCCGTTTTGGAGCAAAATATTGCACGTTAATTTAACACAGCCTGGTCAGTCATTTGCGTTCCTGCACCTCTAGGGTTGTGCGGACAGAAACCGACTCCTGCACTCAACTTTTACGTTTATTTATTTACTAGCTGCTGCCCGATATTCCGTCCGCGGTAATTGACCTCGCGTCATTAATAATATCTATTCCAAATTTCATCAAAATGGACTAAGCGATTTACCCGTAAAAACTTGACAGACAAAAAGGAAGACATAATATATTAAATTTCTAAAGAAATCTAATAATTTAGATTTGTATGATGGATATGGATGAATTCATCACATTTATGAAACAAACATTAGGTACAGTCAACAGACATCAACCAACCCAAATTCATGCAGGGTAACTTGATGTGCTGTTGACTGTACATAGAATAATGTGAGGACGTGTAATTACTAATTTGTTTTAATGTAATGTTTAATTGTTAATGTTAGATTTTCTGTGGTTTAATTGGACAAATTAGACTGTTCGTTTTCCAAATGAAATTGACATAAATAATTATAAGTGGAATATCTCAATCCCAACTAATATTATAAATGTGAAAGTAAGTTTGTTTGTTACCTCTTCACGATTTAACTACGCAACCGATCTTCTTGAAATTTTGCATATAGTTTGAAATGCGGAGAAGGACATAGGGTACTGTTGATTTCCGGAAAAAACTGCTCCTTATGGGAAATACACGCGAGCAAAGACACGGGCGAAAACTAGTTACTACATAAAGCAAAGAGGAGTTGTCTTTGAGTTTATTCATTATAAATAATAACTAAGTTTTTAATTATATTAGCATGGACAATATAGATAAAATGAAATAGCTAAAATACGACAGAACTAACACAAATTAAATTTAGTTAAATAAGCCTTTACACAAACACAGTTATTAGTTTTCCAATTATTAACTTGTAATCGAAAATCCAAATAGAAGAGACGTATATATTCTATTTCATTACTTAATTTCCTTAGCGGCCAATATACCGTTACTTACACATTGCATAACCTTAATTAGGTAGGTAAATACTTAACTTAAAGACTCCTATGTCAACTTAACCCAAGTTATCCGCACATCAATCATTTAAGGCCCCAACACCTATACAATACATAAAACGGAACGCCAAAATGAGTTGGCATTTCAAAATCTGTGAGTTAGCACCGTACACCCATGAAACTCTCTATAAATCTTCTTGAGTTCATCTGGCAACACTGTAGCGCTCGTAAAACCGAGGTTGCCACATAAAATTATTCAAAAGATAATTCGATCGCTTCGACGAACGGTTTTGGACATTTTAAAAAGTTGAAGTGCGTGAGACACAGTTTTATGTGGCGTTTGCTACTTTTTAGAATATGTACCATGTGTCAAAATACACGGCCAGGTACGAGTCGGACTCGCGAACTAAGGGTTTCGTACCATTACTATAAAAATGGCAAAAAAATCACGTTTGTTGTATGAAATAACCCCTTAAATATTAAATATCGTCTGTGAAAACGGCGGACAGACATCTGTCTGTCCGCCGTTTTCACAGACGATTTACGACGATTACTAAGATTACTATTACAGACGATTACTAAGACTGTTCGTCCAGATGGACGAACAGTCTTAGTAATCGTCTTAGTAATATAGTCCCGTTTTATTATTTGTGTATTGAATCCTAAGAAATGTACAGACTGAAAATATGTCTGGCCCGGTGATCACCTTCAAAATCGATAACCTTCAAAAAATATATTGAAATTGTCATTTCGGTTCTTCTCTATATTTAGTTTGTCTGGATCGTCGAGCTAGATATTGTGGTTCTATTTCTTCACTTAAAATAGGACTTCTTCACGTCCTCTTGTGGATGACGTACGAGGTGATTAAGTTGATAGGCAGCAATAGTATTTCCATGGAGGCAGCCGGTTGCAAAATTACAGTGGAATCTTTGAAATTGTAAAATTTGTTTGTTACATTGACACCGGATTTTCCGACGTCCCAGCCCCGAATGCAACTGGGCACATAGAGACAGTCAACAGAACGCCCTGTTCTTTCTAAATGCGACTTTATCACCACCACTTAGAGGTCTATTTAAATTACACGATACCAATTATTATTTATTTTTTCTAGTTACATTAACTGTTTAAACATTTGGTTTGAAAAATTGAAAAATTTGGTTTCACATCTTAATGTCTTGTACTGTTTGCTCTTTGACTTCAGTAATAGAATTCTGGAAAAATACAGGAAAATCCACTTATACGAATATGAAAGTGCATATTATATTTACCTAAAGACGTTAGTAAGTCCATTTTAGTGATGTGAGCCAAGGATGATATCCGTGCCAATGGTCTGACAACTAGGGATGCCGGCGACCGTGCGAAGTCGAGACGAAAATGTAGGGAAGCGGACCCTGGGCTCAATGGCATGGAATGAAACCAGGTACGCGCAGATGAGAGAGAAATATGTAAGTCCATTTTATTATGAAGTCAAGCAACTTTACTAAGACACTAGATTACTAAGACAGAATTTTTAATACAAAATCTCAATCTCATTTAAATTTTACTGACACTATAATATGCTTCAAAAATAATTACTTTTTTTATACACACAATACATAACGGCCAATCCCTATAAAAAAAAAAACAATATTCCATATTATCTAATAATATCCCTTTATGCTTCACCCGACTACGTCGAAAAGAAAAAGAAAACGTTTGCGTGTATTTGTAAATATCTTCAATTGTTCTGATTGTATTCAGATAGAATACTTATTTACGTATCCTCCTAATATTATACCTTTAAATGTGAAAGTTTGTGAGAATATATGCATGTTTATTCCTCTTTAACACAAAATCGACTAAATGAATGATATGTAATACACGGGTAGAATAAAACCTGTACTTAATAACACATAGGGTAGTTTTTATCCCGAAATTCCCACGGGAGCGAATTCCCCTAAGGCGCTGCTAATATACTATATACGCGATACATGTTTCCTTGACATTTCACAAAATCGCAAATAATTTCTGATAATACCAATGCTACTAACACCACAGAACGGGCTGATTACGAAACAAAAATTTTGGTAATTAACCAAGAACCTTTAGTCACCATGCAAGCAGTGTCATAAACTTTAAGCTATATTTGTTCAATCATCGTCAAAACACGTGGGTGCACCGTGAGTCGTCGCCATTTCAATTTTAGTTTATGTCCTACCGAGTTCGACAGCACTTGAAACAAAAACATTAAAATAAACTATTCTGAATTATGATAATGAAGAACAACATGCAAGGATACTTTGTTTTTAATGTTTAATTTTAAATTATTTATCTAAATTTGTAATGGAGGTATTTGTAACAACGAAAATTTAAATTTGAACTTTTTGATAATTTAGTTTGCAGGATTTAAATTTGGAAACTAGATATTCTCAACGTCTACGGTTGCACCAATCAACTTTGACGTTAGCGTACGTTGACTGGTGCAATTAACAAATAAACGAATACCAAATCAATATCAAATTAATGTTAGTAAGAGTAAGCACACCATGGTATCACTGTAACCTTATATTGAAGAAATGATTTTTAATTTCATTTTATTTATTTAATAATCAGTCGGTATAGGTAAAAGAAAAATCACAGCTATAGAAATTTACTATGAAAGTACCTATTTTCCATTCAAGTCTGGAATTTTTATTTCCGTAAACGTGAGAACAAACAAACAGTCACATAAAACGAATAATTTAGAAACAATATAATTATGTGTAATCAATAGTGACATGCAAGAGGCAAAATTATTAGACATTTAATAGTCACATTTGGCGCAAAATTATTACAAACAACCTTCATTACCTTCATGCTTTATAGTAAAATACAAACACAACTAAAGATATATTTTAAGTACTTTTCATCGAAATCTCACCATCGAGTCTATTCGAAGTGTGACGCAGCGAACCAATCACATTTCGCCATGACACAACGACAACCACACCGCAATGTGATTGGTTCGCTGCGTCTCACTTCGAATCGATTTGATAGTGAGAAGTGAAATACAAACGCTAAGCCCTCAGTTTAATCGAGAACGCGTCTTTTATGTGTGGAGAGGGTTCAAACCGGAAAAATTGGAAAAAAAAATAAAAATAAACAGAATGAAAAGAAAAGTTTTTTTAGGAAGTAAACGGTATTTTATCGTTAAATAATTATTTTTAGGACTTTGCATGTCAAGTTATACTTCAAGCTTCTCTATGCAGCGGTAAAACGGTGAAGTGACAAGTTTGCAATGCCTCTATGTCTGTTGTCTGCACAAACGCAAAGTGTCATCCTATTGAACGATCCCAAGGACGCCCCTAGATGCGAGATAACCGCAAAACAATTGGTAAACAAAACTAAGCACGTGGATACTGACATAATTGTGAAACAACAATGTACCATTGTCTGGGAACGACGAACTTTCGTTGGAAATGCAAGCCTCTCGATTCGAACTACGAAGTGTTCATTAGGTACTCTCCTCCACGGGATATGTTCACTTTTTAAAACGGCCTGTTACTTTTTTTGACTTGTTCCATTTTTGAAAACTATTTTCGTAATTCATTTCAATATCTTCTAGTTTTTTATACAGAGATTATTTTTATCTAACATAAATTTATTAGATTTAGGAAATTTTACTAGCGTTCTTGCCTCTCCATCATCGGACGAGGCAAGGACGCTATATAAAATGGTAATGGTCGGTGTGAAGCGCCGATCTACATTATAAAATACTTGTATTTTTTGTTATCACCTATGAGGGTGACATAGTCAATTCTGACAAAACCCTCTATAAAGATAAAGAGAAAAAAAATATCTTCTAGTTTATTAAAAATATATAAATAGTAGCATAATTTTGCTCACTGCTTTGTTACGCTGCTAGTAAAACATCAGTTTCGACATGACTTCTAAAACGCAATTTGATTAGAAAAAAGAAAGTTTCAAATTATTTTGAAAAATATATACTTGGTTAGATTTTAATCGATAAAACGATGATATTTGATTGATTTTGAAATTGTGGCATTTTCATTTTTTTTGTTTTTTCAAATTCGTATCAATAACTATTCTAGTTAAATAAAAACTACTCTAAACTAAGACTTAACATTGCTAAAACATTAGAACAACCATAAATTAACCTAATAAACTCCAAAACCAACAAAGGTGTGAAAAAGGCAGACCATGATAACTATAACGGCAATTAGGACTTCAACAAAAAACGGGAGTGGTCCATTCAAAGCGGTTCCACGATCAGCGGGGCCTTTCGGATCTCCAGCGACCTATATTCCGACCTATGACGTCACCAACAATAGGGCATTGTTCTTTATTCTTACATTTGCGCACATCAGGAGTCCCAAGTTCATTCACATCTAGCTCTTTCATTTAAATAGGTTATTTTTTCGTCATTGTTTCGTGATCAGCTGTTTCCACGAGATCCTATCTGCCATTGATCGGAAGAGGTGTAACAATGAAACAGACATTGTTTAACGCGACGAGTATTAAATTGTATTGTTTGTGACGTAACATCTTTGAGATTGCCGGTTTTGAACTGTTCATTGCTACTACTACTATTATGTTGTAAATATAATTGAACAATGTAAACTATTTTTACGATTTCAAATTAAATAAGAAATGGAACGCAGAAAATTAATTGAAATAAGAACGTTATTTTTTTAATTGACATGTTGATCAAGTGATTAATGTCGGCTGGCAACACGACTGCAAAAAAATATTCTGTTCACAACTGTTCCAATTACGAACAAGTGTGAGTACACATTTAAATATTTTAAATTTCGAAACGAGCCTGTCAACGGCTTACGGCCAGTTCCAAGGAGGTCAGATCATCCATCCTAGAACGGTAGTGAACAAAAAAGTCGAGTAAATGATAAATAGTCATAGTTAATCCGCTCTTATCGACTCGCGGCTTCGTCCCGTGCGGTCCAAAAATGAAAGATGGACTGAGGCATATAGATAACACTTCTTGGTAATGGCTTTCTGTGCTGTGGAGAGGGTTTTTGATTTTAACTCTTGTTTTCTCCCGGGGGAATGACTGTCAAATGCTAGATGTCAGTTTGACATTTTTATTTTTAAATTATGTCTTTTTGCATTGTAATGTAATCGCATTACTTCTGTATTTAATTATTGAATAAAAAAATAATAAGTACTAAAAGATTTTGTAATTTCTCGAAAAATGACAACATTATATGATGCAACTTTTTGCAGTTTGATAAATATAATCCACTCTAAGAAAGAGTAGAGATGGAAAAACCGTTGATTTAATATACCAAATGTATAATAATTCATAATTTGTACATTGTCAATTTCTACGAGGAAAATATAGATTCTTAGTAGCACTTCACGTAAAGACATTGCCAGTGCAAAATAGATTTTATTTGTGTAATCTATAATCTTTCTATAATTCTCTGTTGCCAGTGACATATTTTAAATGTAGAAGTTAGGTATAGTGTTGTACTCAGTGCGTCTCGATAAGCTTGCGTTTGCAAGCAAATACAAAAACGGCCGCCACAAGTTTTTTCTTTTCATCCAACATCTACTCGATTCGAATCAAGAGCTAATTGCACGGAAATGCAGAGTATAACTCAAGGTCTGTATGCAAAGACGTTTAATTGGCACAATTATGAATGGCGTCGTTTAGAAAAACGCTAATGCCGAGAAAAGAGTTTTCCTCTTGACGGCCGTGACGCGATTAGTGCGTCGTCTTTGAAATCATTTATCTACTTTTATGGTTATCATTTAATCGTCAATGATAATTTCGCAAAATAACACGAATCACAAAAGTCTTGGGATACATTTACTATAAAATATACTTTCTGTTTGGGATACATTGTTCTCATTATTGTGTATATATACTAGTTGTTCCGCCAACTTAGACATCGCGAACACAATATTTTTTTACAAAATTGTGAACGTTTCAAAAACGACTCGACCAATTTTGATGCCCCACGAAATAATGCAGATTGACTATTGTAAATTTGCAAGCAGAGCTTTGTCTTAGCAAAGTTTTTGCATGAAGTATGAAAATCTTGCCCAAATTTTAAAAATTATGTGAGTTTAACGTTTCCTATAAGTAGAACCACTCGAGTATTTATATTAGAATAAATAAACATTACTTGTACTAATCGATATTATCAAAAGAAATCGACTCCACAGCTTTCTTTCCCGGTAGTTTGACAAATGTTGTAAACGCCAGGTTAGCGCGCGCAGCGATGCCCGATATCGCCTAATTGCGACGCTGTGTGTACTTTCTCGATTTAGAGCTGCAATCGATTCGACTATCGATAGTGTTACAACATTACATTGTGAGCTACTTTGTGCACATTAACTTTATGCGGCGGCGATAGTGGTGATAATTGAGTTTAATTTGGATTTGTTGATGTCTAATACGCTTCGAATTATGGCCACATTATGAGTAGAGGGGAGAACAATATAGAAATTGAATGGGAAAATACTTAGATAGAGGAAGGTCGAAAAAGGGATGGATGGCATAATGGATATCAATTACCTATAAAACGCACCACAACATATACAAAGCTGGACAATCGTTACAAGTATAGAATTCCTAGATATCGATTATCGATTTACCGCCAGACGTGTCGCATCACTAAAGCGGGCCTCCCGCGCACAGATCGATCAGAACCAAATCACGGCAGCCTATGATAAACACGTATTTTTATTAACTGTTTCATTCCATCATTTGTAACAGTAGACAGTAGGTCCAGTGGAATGTGAAATGGTAGTTGTGAATTTGACGCCTGTTTAACTACAAAGCTTGTATTTTACTTGTACTGTACAGAATACTATATTCACATATGCCTACTATCGGCCCGTCCGCGTTATATCTTTCATTATCTTTGGGATAACACAAAAATAATACTCACTTTTTCTTTAGTTCATGTAAGATTTCGGAATTTCTTGTACATAATAACATTTTTGTTATATAAAGGAAAAACGGTTAATGATAGCAAAACTGTATTTATACCAGAGGATAATGTGCCTTTTTGTTCCATAAGATAATGTGACTTTAACACAACTTTATATAGTTTGTCTTCTGTGTTTAGCGAAGCTACGTGGCGTCGCAGAAGGTGAGAACTGAAAAATGTGTTGGGCATTTTGTTCGACGTAACACTGAGCGTTCACCTCCATTGCAAGCACACTCCGTTTGTAAATGAAATGTTTGCACGGAAAGCTTATTCTATTCTATGTTAAAATTTTGAGAAATGCACGTTTTGCGAAGTTCCCATTCCGCGTCATGTGCACATTTTACGAAATGCACAATTCGCGTCAGGCTCTGTAGATTTTGAAGTAGACAATTTTTTTAATGTAATGTTTGTGATATCGAATCGCGATCGATTTTTTTTACTTTTAAAAGTCCAAACATCTGTTTAAGTAAAAATAAATTATGTCATAATTATGATAACATAATAACCTGTATCTACATATTTTCATGATATAAAAAGTTATTATATTTCATACAAATTAACATCACAGTAATGTATGTTTTGACTTTCATCAAAGAACACCTCATGAGTTTATGGTTCCGTAAAAAATATCGGAAAGAAAAACCTTTCCCCGCCCATTTATCTAAATTTACTTAAGTACTAATCAAAATCGGTTCTAGATATTTTAAATATCATAAATTTTAAGTTAAAACAAATGCGTAAAGAAAGTAGAAAGTAATATTTTAGTAACATAGGTAAAAAATATACATTTTGGTTTTTTAATAAAAAACATATTTTTCAACGCAATTAATTTTTCCTTCCACAAATAACAATTTTAATAATACTAATCTCACCTCTATACAACACACACTTGGCAGCCAGTTTTTTTCTGTCATTAATATTGAACCAATTAAAAAAAAGTTGGTCTACAAAAGAGGTTAATTCAAGAAACCTTCCAGTCACGGTGACCATGTGCGCTGATACAGGTTGGGACTCATATCATGTTCAGCGGGGGACCTAAAATATGACAGTCACGTTGATAGTCAAAATATCTTTTACTATTTAAGGTTATAAATTGTTTTAAATTGTATTAAGTGTTAAGACTTTGTTTTGTTAGATTATCTTCTTCTGCTTTGTAATCAATCTATATCCATACTAATATTAAAAAAAGAAAACGGATTTGCATTTTTGTAATGAATAAATTCAAAAACCACTGAATCGATTTTTATGAAATTTGGCACAGACACACATGGACAAATTTTGAGGAGTGACATAGGCAAATTTTATTTATGATTTTACCCAAAGGAAGCTGGGACGAGCCGCTTGTTAAGTAAAAAACAATTGGTTAAGTTACGTTACGCGAATTAAAATTAAAATTCGATATTAAAACCACCATATTATTCGAAAACGGAAATCAATCTGTTAAATTTTTACATGTTGTGAAAGTTTTAGTGTATATTTGAGTTTAAAGACAAGAGTTTGTCTAATTTAATTTGATTTTCATCATCGCTTTCACCTCTTAGCTTAGAAACTGACCATAACTCTGCCGACGATAAATATTAATTAAGTATCAATATCATATCATTATCATTAGAGACAATGTATCTAAAACAAAGAAATTTCCCGCTGTCTATCTGCCATGTTTGCTTCATCTTTAAAACGATTATTCAAGGAGAAGTTTTATAACAATTATTTTAAGACTTTACTAACAACTCTGGACTATGTAATTTGAATGTGTCTGAAATAAAAATATATTATTATTATATGTTTAAGTATAACATGCATGATATGACATCTATGCGAAGCCGTAGCGGGTCTGTATCGGTAGTTATAGATAAATAATAATAATAATAATGTTTAAGCTATAAATGTTGTATTAGCGACTCATCAAACACTATAAATCCCTGGGAGATTTCCATATTTCGAAAACTGTTTATATTTGTGTTCATTTGTAATCTTTTCTTTTTTGTTGTTGTTTCTATAAAAGAAATAGGTAAGACAAACGTAGTTACATACAATACTGTATGTTTTTTTTTACTTATGAGAAAAAGCGTAAAAAATAAATAAATAAAAAACAAAAGTTTATAAAATCGAACGATTGGTTATGTGATTGCGTGCACCGAGAGCTGTGCCTAGAAGGCTGCATCGGAAAAATCGTTAAGGTACGCTTAACCACAAGCGGCTGGCGAGGGAGGGTTAGCAAAAAAAAACACAATAATATTGTAAATTATTTGAGAGTTATTGGTTTCAGTTTGAATGCTAAAGAATACTTTATATATTACACGGAGTATATACGCAATATTATAATAATATAGACCTTTTTTTTCCGTGTGGAAAGACGCTCGTCCCGTCCATCCGGCCACGGGAAGCTGGACAGGTGTGTTGGACTTTAACCCACTAAAACGACACGGTGTCACAGCACCGGCGCGGCGGCCGCTAGCCTTTATCATTCTGGTTCACCTAGCTGCAGCAGGTTTTCGATGGTTACACCTGGGTGTATTGTGCTTATCTTCGCCTATGCCTAGGTTTGGCCTTTATCATAATTAACATACCTATATTTACATTCGGTTTTTATATTTTTAGCTTGTATTTGTAGTTTGTTGTACTTCTGTAACTAGATTGGTACAACTATAAACAAATTGTTTACCTATCTAGTAATACTTTATGTATAGAATTGTATTGTGCTATAAAGAAGTAATATTATTCTAGTCATCTATTTATAGCAATTACCTAGGGAGTGATATATTATAACTTATTATTTTCATTTTATGAGACGGTGACCAATATGACAAATAAAATATATTACGATTTAAACTGACGTGTGTCAATTCAGTTGAGTATCAGTTCAATAAATAAAGAAAGCAATAGTTACTTTAAAAACGGAAATTGGTGAACATCGTCAGTTTTATTTCCTCATTGTATACTAAAATAGTTAATATTTATTGTAGAAAAAATGACAACGATATAAATATGAGACTAATAGAAGACAAAACATTTTTCGCGAATCACGCAAAACCTACTTCAGGAAATTCGATGCAGTTTACTACTATAGTGTCCCCTAGTCGCCTCGAACGACATGTGATGATATGGAGTGGTCTTATTCTAGGGCGGAACCACACGCAATTGTGTTTGTGACATTTGTCATTTGATGCAAAATATCTATAGTTGGACTTAATCAAAATTTTTTTAACATAGTACACAAAAACAACTTGACCGTTTGTGGTCATTCAAACACCATTTCATTTAATTCCGAACTCTGCTGCTGACGGTACTAAAGCCGCGCAATAAAGCCGAGTGAAGCCACATAAAACCTTTATGTGATTTACTATGTATTTAATATGGCCGCTTGTAGTAGTCGCCGTGTATGTTTGTGTGTATGTGAGTTTATTTGCCAGTCAAGACTCAATCGAAGAAACATGCAACAGCAAGAAACTTCGCCCGAATGTATATTCCACATATATGAATCTATATACTACATCCCATCCTACTAATATTATAAACGCGAAAGTTTGTGAGGATGTGTGTATATATATATATGTATGTTTGTTACACTTTCACGCAAAATCTACTGGACGAATTATTATGAAATTTGGTACACTGGTACAATGTAACCTGGAATAACACATAGGGTATTTTTTATTCCGATTCCCAAGGGAGTGAAGCCCCGGAGCGCAGCTAGTAAAATATAAAAATGTAGAATATTCTATGTACGACAAATATGTACCTATGCAAAATTTCAAGACAATCGATTTGACAACATATATAAAGCGTGAAGAGACAAATAATAGTTTGTTTTACAATGTTAAAAAATGCTGTTATTTATTTAATGGAGTCAATTTACAGTTGTTTTCAAGTGGAAATTGATAGTGATTACATTCTAGAATTTTGTGGGTAATTACAAAGACCTAGACGAGACTAGACTCGCAAAAAATCTAGACCTGTGATAGTACAATCTTGAACTGTCAAAGGTAAATTGATTGTATGTTCCGTTGCAAGATAAAATGTTGCAGAAGTTTTGTTTAGATATGTAATTTATTATCTTTTTTTATGGTCTCTATTTTTCTATTACGAGCACGTGACGCCCACTGGAACCTCAAGATTGGAGTCAAAAACAAATTGTTTCCACTGATTAAGTTGGCTTTTTTACATGTCACACATGTAAAATAATTATGAGATGAAAAAAATTCAAAGATAAGACTGGGTTCGATTCCTCCTCGATTCCGGATTTTCACTCGGAGGTCCTGTGGTAACTACTTAATTTGGATCTTAAAAACTACGCAACAGATTTTGATACGGGGTTTTGAATAGATAATAGAGATTCAAGAGCACCTCTGAGAAGCCGGGTCGGGATGCTAGTAGTTAAATAAAAGTTTATAAAATATAATTTAATTAATCTCATAAAGACCAAATAACATCTACAGATTAACTATAGAAAGTTGTCCGTTGATAGATTAAACATTTAAAATATGACCGTAACTGGAGGTCAATAAACAATGACTATTATACAACTATTTAAGGTCAATATATCATCCTATTTATAATTTAAAACACATCACTTTTAGCACTCCAGAGTTGTATGAATGAGTAGAACCGGTACTCTGTATTAGCAAAGTTATATTTTCTTACACTCAATCTATGTCATTATATTCTCGACCTTACTGTTATATATTTAAAGTCAAAGATTTCTATTCGCCTAGTTTAGAAATGTAAAATCAAAGTTGGTAAAATTATAATTGTATACCAGTCGATCACTCGATATTTCAATGATAAATAGCGTTGTGATTCGAGCCGATTGCACGTGACAAAAACTTGTCTGAAAGTCCACTTTAGTTCATTCACATCGGATTTATCTGATTGTTCAGAAGAAGATTACGCTCTGACAGTTGTCCTAAGACTAACATCAGTGTATTTATACGTACTTTTGTTATGTAATAAGGCCATGTTATGTTTGGACTTCCCTGGAATGAAATGAAAGGAAAACCCATACTGTTTTACCCATACCCTTTTCACCTCTTTGCGCATGTTCATATTTTCGTTGCTTGTTTTGCACACCGTACCATAGTTTAAACTTCATCGACCCTAACCTCCCAATAGCAATAATATCTTCAGCTGGATCGAACCCGAACCTTAAACGTTCAGCAATTTTTTCACCGTTTCACCATTACGAAAATTTTTTGTCTTATTAATTTTTATTTATATAAGAGATGATGGTAAGCCCCCAGGTCCAAAGTTAATGTGGCTGAGTTGTGCTCGTTCTGTAATGTCAAATGTGATTGTACTGAGCACAAACGATATTTTAGATCCGGCAAATTCTTTTTGCCGCTAACAAGAAACCTGATTAAGTACATTTTTAAAGAAATCAAATAATTCAATCCAGTGAATTAAATTCCAGCTCTAATTAAAGCTGGCATCGTAAATATGAGTCGAATAACAAAATTAGTGTGTCCGCGCTTCACGCATCACTTAACATTCGTTGTACTGTGCAGTGTTCCATTGTCCTCCTACAGGATGTTACTAGATGGAAAACTTAAACTTTAAAAAATGTTATTACGATTTGCAGTAAATACTCGTAATATGAGTATTACGTGCTATGACTGTACTTAGTTTGACTTAATCCTAACTACGAGTAATATTATAAATGCGAAAGTAAGTTTGTTACTTCTTAACGCTCTTACTCAATCAATATTTATGAAATTTTCCATAAATGTAGTTTGAAATATGAAGAACAGAAGGACATAGGGAAAAATAACTAATAAGTTTCCGTGGGAACATAATGCGGGCGAAACCGCGGGCAAAAGCTAGTTTTACATGTTTAAATGAGAGAGAGAATGAGAGAGTATTACGTCTTCATTCTTCCGTGACGTGTGCAAGGATGCGAAAAAATATTGTTATCTGTATTTACTCACTCACAATGAATGATGTGATCTTTACACCTGTTTAAGATTCGTCGTCACCCGCCAGCCTGTTTTTGATGAACCTTAACAAGGTCAGGGAGTGGGAGCCAATTTAGAAAGGCACGTTTAGATAGAGAACGGGATTATTTAATTTCTTCTTCACAGTCGTATTTCCTCATGGCAACTTTCTTGCCTCCTCCATTTCACTCACAAGTTAATAATCAACCAGTGTGCAGATTTCCTCACGATTTTTTCCTTCTCCGAACGAATGGTGGTGAAAACTACTATATATGAAATTTGTATACAAACTCATGTGGCATGGGTAGTATTTGAACCTGGGACCTGAGGGGTTAGTGCGGGTTAGCATTTAACTTCTCACCATCGAATCGATTCGAAGTGAGACGTAGCGAACCAATGACATTGCTGTGTGGTTATCGTTGCGTCACAATAGCGTAATGTGATTGGTTCGCTGTGTCTCGTTTCGAATCGATTCGATGGTGAGAAGTGAAATGCTAATCCGCACTTCGCCCACTATGTTTTAATTACACAACCAGTGCTTCATGTAAATTTATTATTGCAATAATACAATTTATGTAAGCACCCTGTATTTATAAAGGGTGCGGCCGAAACGACGCGCATCGGCTTCGAACGACCTTCCAACTACGTCGTCTGTACTTTATTGGAGAATATTTACATGCATTTTATAGGTATTACTATAACATTTATATATGTATTTTTTACATTTTATTTCTTGGGAGTGCAAATGACTGAACATTTTGGGACTAGAGAACTTGCTAGTTACACGATTATACTAAAATATACGCGAAGATCTGTCTCTTTATCACGCTTTCAGGGCTAAAGGTCTAGGCCGATTTTCACCAGGAATAAATATAGTTATTTACCCGTATTAATGATTGCAATGTGATCAAAGTGAGATTACTACGAGCGGAGTTGTCGACAATGGAATTTCTTAAAATCAATCCGATAAATTTGATGAAGAAGAAAAACAGACCACGCAAAGTTGCTCAATTAAACCAGTAGTGGTTACATAAATTCTACAAATACTATCTCTCTCTTTTTTATTACCTTTCTCTCTCGCTCATCTGAGCGTTTTTCTTGATTCTATAGGCGTCCAGGGTCTGCCTTCATACCTATTTTCTCCATTTCGCACGGTCTTCGGCTGCCGTTCGGCATATTTAAATCTATACTATTATTATAAAGAGGTAAGCGTTTGTGAGTTTGTATGTTTGAGGCGGATAATCTCCGAAACTACCAAACCGATTTCAAAAATTATTTCACCATTAAAAACGTACATTATCCAAGATTGCTATATTTTATCTCAAACTTCCCAAAGCGAGAGAAGCCCCGGGCAACATCTAGTGCATAAATATATATGACACATAATCCTTAGTTTATTAGACCATAATGATTCTTAGTAATCCTTAATTGTCAATTCATTAACATTTTCGTGTCATATATTATTATATGGAGTTTAGTTAATTTTGTAGCTTTTTGACAAATAGGTACCATATAATATAAAATTTGATGACGGGAAAAACTGCTCGTGGTTTTGAGTTCGGGCGCTGTTTGAAATGAATATTTTAAATTAAATTATCATAGTATACTATATAAATAGGTTTGTTTCGTACAAACATCATTGCACCAACTCCGGCTGAATTAAAAGTGCATCAGCGACGCAAAGCGCGTGACGTGCATCCTATTGGAGCTGTTGACCCTACTCGAAGGTCATGCCAAGATTTTATATTCATTTATTTTGTAAGCTTCCATGGTGATCTGGAAGAGATAGTAAAACAGAATATGCTCGCTGCTTCTTCTTCCGCGCAGTGTAAAAGTCTATTAAGGAAAAGGGGATCAGATATCCTTCAAATAGACAAAGAGCGAGCAACTATTTTATTTTATAATTTTCACGAAAAATAATAAGCGCCAGCTATACCTGTCACAACCTGGCTTTGTTTTCATCGCGATTCATGTCGGTTGTTTGGAAGAAATCGATTTTAGCGAAAAAATAATTATTATTTTTTATCTTGTAAGATGTACTTTCAGGTATACGCTTTCTACTTGAATGTGCTATTGTTAACACTAGTGTGAGATTTCATTCAAATTGTCTAAAAGTGTTGTGAAATGATTTTAACATTTAGTGGCAGAAAACGCCCACTGGAATCAAGCAAGTTTTTCCAAATTCGCATGGAGCAGATAATATTAACGTTGTTTATGTGAGCTTTACCCAAAAATCTGCAGTTGCTTATTCTTCTCGGGAGATAAATACTGGTCAGATTTATATAATGACAATGGTCAATAGTCTCGGGTATTCTCGTGCATGTAAAATAAAGTGGTATGATAGTAAGTCGGAGTGGAATCTTAGGGGGCACCGCTACGCGTGGTCGCGTCTCGTAATGGCGGCCGGCGACCCGTGACGACAGTTAGGAGCGTAATCACGGCGATCGGGTGTAAAACGGACCCGGCTCTTGGACTATAAGAGAAAGACCGTCATTTCTTTGTTAGGCATCATGTTTTGCCCGTGACGACAGTTAGGAGCGTATCAAAGTTGCGTGTAAATGTCACCCGGCTCTAAGACTACAAGAGGAAGAACGTCGTTTTATTGTTTTTTGAATATTGTTTTGCCTATGACGACAGCAATCACGTAGATTGGGTGCAACATGTATTAGGCTCTTTGACTTAAAGAAAGACTGTCATTTTCCTGTTTGGCCCATCTCGTCAGTTGGGGCAATCCATGGAATTAGTAGGTACTCCGAAGTACTTACCAAATCCTTGGGGCAATCTCGTAGATCGAGAGCTAAACGCAACTTGCTCTTAGTCTATAAGAAAATGTATAATGTCCTTGTGATTTGAAAACACCGTTATAATACATACATCACGCTCTCTGTCATCTTCGTGTGTATACGCACTTTTTGCAATTTCGGCAGGTGGCACCCATAGGGTGTGCGTAACAAAATTTGGCGTTATCATTCGTCATTAACCACCACTTGTTTACAGTGAAAGAAAATATCATCAGGAAACCAGCTCAATTTAGTGTATATAGTGTACATACAATTCATGTACAATATAGTGTAATACTATTGAGTGAAAAGTCACATTTAGACATTTTTTCTTATACTATCAATCAGCAGGCATTTGGTCCACCCGATGGGACGTGATCATCGCATCCTGCAACACCAGTGGTAGCACACGTTGGCTACTTTGTGATTTAGGGTCTTTTGCCACAGTACCCTGTAATTACACTGCCTCTCACACCCTTCAAACCGGAGTCTGGAACACACGAATATTCTGACGATATTATTTCTTCAATAGTATATTTTTTTCTCTCATTTCCATTTGAATTCTTCAGTGTATAGTTTGCCTTATCTGATGTATAGCACAAAAACCTACCCAAATTCATTGCAAACTCACCGCTGTTACCGCGCCATAGAGGTTCATGCAGGGTAGCTTGATGTGCTGTTGACTGTACTTGGGTAACATTTTCCTGACTTATATGGTGCTTTGGCCACCGTCACCCAGATACGCAGCAGCCCAGATTAAATTGAATGCGAAGCAATAATATACGGTTCAACACCTGCGCCCGCGCCGCTGTACAGTCGCCGTCGAAAATGTTGTCAAATAAAACCGGCCAAGGGCGAATCATATTCATGCTATAGGTACTATTTATAAAACTAAAAAATATCGTGTCTTTTGTATGGAACTGTTATTTCATTTTCGTTTTTTTAGTATTTTATTCGTTACTTAGTATATATTTTTATAGCGGCATCAATAAAAGAACTTTCTATCACAAGATAGCCTGGTGACAGATAGGGT